>NW_021822233.1:715794-773294 GCF_901001165.1 Salmo trutta
CCTCCTCCACTAACCCTCTATACTGTACCTCCTCTCCTAACCCTCCACTAGCTCTCTATACTGTACCTCCTCTCCTATCGCTCCACTAACCCTCTATACTGTACCTCCTCTCCTATCTCTCCACTAACCCTCTATACTGTACCTCCTCTCCTCCTCTCCTAACCCTCTATACTGTACCTCCTCTCCTATCTCTCCACTAACCCTCTATACTGTACCTCCTCTCCTATCCCTCCACTAACCCTCTATACTGTACCTCCTCTCCTATCTCTCCACTAACCCTCTATACTGTACCTCCTCTCCTAACCCTCCACCAACCCTCTATACTGTACCTCCTCTCCTCTCCCTCCACTAACCCTCTATACTGTACCTCCTCTCCTATCTCTCCACTAACTCTCTATACTGTACCTCCTATCCTATCCCTCCACTAACCCTCTATACTGTACCTCCTCTCCTAACCCTCTATACTGTACCTCCTCTCCTATCTCTCCACTAACCCTCTATACTGTACCTCCTCTCCTATCCCTCCACTATCCCTCTATACTGTACCTCCTCTCCTATCCCTCCACTATCCCTCTATACTGTACCTCCTCTCCTAACCCTCTATACTGTACCTCCTCTCCTATCTCTCCACTAACCCTCTATACTGTACCTCCTCTCCTATCTCTCCACTAACCCTCTATACTGTACCTCCTCTCCTCCTCTCCTAACCCTCTATACTGTACCTCCTCTCCTCCTCTCCTAACCCTCTATACTGTACCTCCTCTCCTATTCCTCCACTAACCCTCTATACTGTACCTCCTCTCCTATCCCTCTATACTGTACCTCCTCTCCTATTCCTCCACTAACCCTCTATACTGTACCTCCTCTCCTATCCCTCTATACTGTACCTCCTCTCCTATTCCTCCACTAGCCCTCTATACTGTACCTCCTCTCCTCCTCTCCTAACCCTCTATACTGTACCTCCTCTCCTATCCCTCCACTAACCCTCTATACTGTACCTCCTCTCCTCCTCCACTAACCCTCTATACTGTACCTCCTCTCCTATCCCTCCACTAGCCCTCTATACTGTACCTCCTCTCCTCCTCTCCTAACCCTCTATACTGTACCTCCTCTCCTATTCCTCCACTAACCCTCTATACTGTACCTCCTCTCCTATCCCTCTATACTGTACCTCCTCTCCTATCTCTCCACTAGCCCTCTATACTGTACCTCCTCTCCTCCTCTCCTATCCCTCTATACTGTACCTCCTCTCCTATCTCTCCACTAACCCTCTATACTGTACCTCCTCTCCTATCCCTCCACTAACCCTCTATACTGTACCTCCTCTCCTATCCCTCCACTAACCCTCTATACTGTACCTCCTCTCCTCCTCCACTAACCCTCTATACTGTACCTCCTCTCCTCCTCCACTAACCCTCTATACTGTACCTCCTCTCCTATCTCTCCACTAGCCCTCTATACTGTACCTCCTCTCCTATCCCTCCACTAACCCTCTATACTGTATCTCCTCTCCTAACCCTCTATACTGTACCTCCTCTCCTATCTCTCCACTAACCCTCTATACTGTACCTCCTCTCCTCCTCCACTAACCCTCTATACTGTACCTCCTCTCCTATCTCTCCACTAACCCTCTATACTGTACCTCCTCTCCTAACCCTCTATACTGTACCTCCTCTCCTATCCCTCCACTAACCCTCTATACTGTACCTCCTCTCCTATCTCTCCACTAACTCTCTATACTGTACCTCAACTCCTATCCCTCCACTAACCCTCTAAACTGTACCTCCTCTCCTATCCCTCCACTAACCCTCTATACTGTACCTCCTCTCCTATCCCTCCACTAACCCTCTATACTGTACCTCCTCTCCTATCCCTCCACTAACCCTCTATACTGTACCTCCTCTCCTATCCCTCCACTAACCCTCTATACTGTACCTCCTCTCCTATCCCTCCACTAACCCTCTATACTGTACCTCCTCTCCTATCCCTCCACTAACCCTCTATACTGTACCTCCTCTCCTCTCCCTCCACTATCCCTCTATACTGTACCTCCTCTCCTATCCCTCCACTAACCCTCTATACTGTACCTCCTCTCATATCCCTCCACTAACCCTCTATACTGTACCTCCTCTCCTAACCCTCTATACTGTACCTCCTCTCCTAACCCTCTATACTGTACCTCCTCTCCTATCCCTCCACTAACCCTCTATACTGTACCTCCTCGCCTATCCCTCCACTAACCCTCTATACTGTACCTCCTCTCCTCCTCTCCTAACCCTCTATACTGTACCTCCTCTCCTATCCCTCCACTAACCCTCTATACTGTACCTCCTCTCCTCTCCCTCCACTAACCCTCTATACTGTACCTCCTCTCCTAACCCTCTATACTGTACCTCCTCTCCTATCCCTCCACTAACCCTCTATACTGTACCTCCTCTCCTCCTCTCCTAACCCTCTATACTGTACCTCCTCTCCTAACCCTCTATACTGTACCTCCTCTCCTATCCCTCCACTAACCCTCTATACTGTACCTCCTCTCCTCCTCTCCTAACCCTCTATACTGTACCTCCTCTCCTAACCCTCCACTAACCCTCTATACTGTACCTCCTCTCCTAACCCTCCACCATACTGTACTCTACCACCTTCTCCCCCTCTTCACCCTCTTTAACTCTCCTCCATCTTTCTTCTCCCACTCCTCCTTCAGCCAGCCCTCCATCTACACCTCCACCAGGGTACTCCCTCTCTCTCATTATCTATCTATCTCTCTCTGTCCTCTCTCTCTCTCAATTTAATTCAGATGGCTTTATTGGCATGGGAAACACGTGTTTACGTTGCCAAAGCAAGTGAAATAAATAATAAACCAAAGTGAAGAAATAAAAGAACAGTAAATATTACACTCACAGGAGTTCCTAAGGAATGAAGATGAAGAAAGGTCAAGTGTCATATTATGGCTTTCCACAGTGTTGTAATATATACCGTGTTATAATCTATACAGTGTTGTAATATATACCGTGTTGTAATGTATACAGTGTGTAATATATACCGTGTTGTAATATATACAGTGTGTAATATATACAGTGTGTAATATTTACAGTGTGTAATATATACAGTGTGTAATATTTACAGTGTTGTAATATATACCGTGTTGTAATTGATACAGTGTTGTAATATATACAGTGTTGTAATATATACAGTGTTGTAATTTATACCGTGTTATAATGTATACAGTGTTGTCATATATACAGTGTGTAATATTTACAGTGTGTAATATATACAGTGTTGTCATATATACGGTGTTGTGATGTATACAGTGTTGTCATATATACGGTGTTGTGATGTATACAGTGTTGTAATATATACCGTGTTATAACATATACAGTGTTGTAATTTATACCGTGTTATCATATATACAGTGTGTAATATATACAGTGTTTTAATGTATACAGTGTTGTAATATATACCGTATTATAATGTACACAGTGTTTTAATATATACAGTGTTGTAATTTATACAGTGTTGTGATATATATGTAGTTCTAAAATATACAGTGTTGTGATGAATATCGTGTTGTAATATATACATTGTTGTAACGATGTGCAAAGGGTTAAAGTACAAAAGGGAAAATAAATAAACATAAATATGGGTTGTTTTTACAATGGTGTTTGTTTTTTACTGGTTGCCCTCTTCTTGTGTCAACAGGTCACACATCTTGCTGCTGTGATGGCACACTGTGGTATTTCACCCAGTAGATATGGGAGTTTATCAAAATTGGGTTTGTTTTCAAATTCTTTGTGGGTCTGTAAATATTAGGAAAGTATGTGTCACTAATATGGTCACACGTTTGGCAGGAGGTTAAGAAGTGCAGCTCAGTTTCCACCTCATTTTGTTGGCAGTGTGCACATAGCCTGTCTTCTCCTGAGAGCCAGGTCTGCCTACTGCAGCCTTTCTCAATAGCAAGGCTATGCTCAATGAGTCTCTCTATCTCTTTTTCTGTCAATATATCTCACATCTCTCTCCCAACATCCATCTCTGTCTAGTTACCAGTGGAGTGGTACAACAGGGTAGGTCAGTTACCAGTGGTATTACTTTGTAGGTCAGTTACCAGTGGAGTGGTATTACTGGGTAGGTTAGTTACCAGTGGTATTACTGGGTAGGTCAGTTACCAGTGGTATTACTGGGTAGGTCAGTTACCAGTGGTACTACTGGGTAGGTCAGTTACCAGTGGTATTACTGGGTAGGTCAGTTACCAGTGGTATTACTGGGTAGGTCAGTTACCAGTGGTATTACTGGGTAGGTCAGTTACCAGTGGTATTACTGGGTAGGTCAGTTACCAGTGGTATACTGGGTAGGTCAGTTACCAGTGGTACACTGGGTAGGTCAGTTACCAGTGGTATTACTGGGTAGGTCAGTTACCAGTGGTATTACTGGGTAGGTCAGTTACCAGTGGTATTACTGGGTAGGTCAGTTACCAGTGGTATTACTGGGTAGGTCAGTTACCAGTGGTATTACTGGGTAGGTCAGTTACCAGTGGTATTACTGGGTAGGTCAGTTACCAGTGGTATTACTGGGTAGGTCAGTTACCAGTGGTATTACTGGGTAGGTTAGTTACCAGTGGTATTACTGGGTAGGTCAGTTACCAGTGGTATTACTGGGTAGGTCAGTTACCAGTGGTATTACTGGGTAGGTCAGTTACCAGTGGTATTACTGGGTAGGTCAGTTACCAGTGGTATTACTGGGTAGGTCAGTTACCAGTGGTACTACTGGGTAGGTTAGTTACCAGTGGAGTGGTATTACTGGGTAGGTCAGTTACCAGTGGTATTACTGGGTAGGTCAGTTACCAGTGGTATTACTGGGTAGGCCAGTTACCAGTGGTAATACTGGGTAGGTCAGTTACCAGTGGTATTACTAAGTAGGTCAGTTACCAGTGGTATTACTGGGTAGGTCAGTTACCAGTGGTATTACTGGGTAGGTTAGTTACCAGTGGTATTACTGGGTAGGTTAGTTACCAGTGGTACTACTGGGTAGGTCAGTTACCAGTGGTATTACTGGGTAGGTCAGTTATCAGTGGTATTACTGGGTAGGTCAGTTACCAGTGGTATTACTGGGTAGGTCAGTTACCAGTGGTATTACTGGGTAGGTCAGTTACCAGTGGTATTACTGGGTAGGTCAGTTACCAGTGGTATTACTGGGTAGGTCAGTTACCAGTGGTATTACTGGGTAGGTCAGTTACCAGTGGAGTGGTACTACTGGGTAGGTCAGTTACCAGTGGTATTACTGGGTAGGTCAGTTACCAGTGGTATTACTGGGTAGGTCAGTTACCAGTGGTATTACTGGGTAGGTCAGTTACCAGTGGTATTACTGGGTAGGTCAGTTACCAGTGGAGTGGTATTACTGGGTAGGTCAGTTACCAGTGGTATTACTGGTTAGTCAGTTACCAGTGGTATTACTGGGTAGGTCAGTTACCAGTGGTACTACTGGGTAGGTCAGTTACCAGTGGTATTACTGGGTAGGTCAGTTACCAGTGGTACTACTGGGTAGGTTAGTTACCAGTGGTATTACTGGGTAGGTCAGTTACCAGTGGTATTACTGGGTAGGTCAGTTACAATGTGTCTGCATGTGTGTATTCCCCATCTCCCCCAAAACAAATTATGCACCTCTTCCTCTATTTGTTGACACATCGATCACTCTGTCACATTTATTTATGTGCTACTTCTTGTGTTAATGTATTTTTTGGAGGAATATCCCTGTCGCACAGCTCTGCTCTGTGGGGAGGAATATTAGCGTTGCACAGCTCTGCTCTGTGGGGAGGAATATTAGCGTTGCACAGCTCTGCTCTGTGGGGAGGAATATCCCTGTCGCACAGCCCTGCTCTGTGGGGAGGAATATCACCATCGCACAGCTCTGCTCTGTGGGGAGGAATATTACCGTTGCACAGCTCTCCTCTGTGGGGAGGAATATTACCGTTGCACAGCTCTGCTCTGTGGGGAGGAATATCACTGTCGCACAGCTCTGCTCTGTGGGGAGGAATATTACCATCGCACAGCTCTGCTCTGTGGGGAGGAATATTACCATCACAAAGCTCTGCTCTGTGGGGAGGAATATCACCATCGCACAGCTCTGCTCTGTGGGGAGGAATATTACCATCGCACAGCTCTGCTCTGTGGGGAGGAATATACCGTTGCACAGCTCTTCTCTGTGGGGAGGAATATCCCTGTCGCACAGCTCTGCTCTGTGGGGAGGAATATCCCTGTCGCACAGCTCTGCTCTGTGGGGAGGAATATTACCATCGCACAGCTCTGCTCTGTGGGGAGGAATATCACCATCGCACAGCTCTGCTCTGTGGGGAGGAATATTACCATCGCACAGCTCTGCTCTGTGGGGAGGAATATCCCTGTCGCACAGCTCTGCTCTGTGGGGAGGAATATCACCATCGCACAGCTCTGCTCTGTGGGGAGGAATATCCCTGTCGCACAGCTCTGCTCTGTGGGGAGGAATATTACCATCGCACAGCTCTGCTCTGTGGGGAGGAATATCACCATCCCACAGCTCTGCTGTGTGGGGAGGAATATTACCATCGCACAGCTCTGCTCTGTGGGGAGGAATATTACCATCGCACAGCTCTGCTCTGTGGGGAGGAATATCCCTGTCGCACAGCTCTGCTCTGTGGGGAGGAATATTACCATCGCACAGCTCTGCTCTGTGGGGAGGAATATTACCATCACAAAGCTCCGCTCTGTGGGGAGGAATATCACCATCGCACAGCTCTGCTCTGTGGGGAGGAATATTACCATCGCACAGCTCTGCTCTGTGGGGAGGAATATACCGTTGCACAGCTCTTCTCTGTGGGGAGGAATATCCCTGTCGCACAGCTCTGCTCTGTGGGGAGGAATATCCCTGTCGCAGAGCTCTGCTCTGTGGGGAGGAATATTACCGTTGCACAGCTCTGCTCTGTGGGGAGGAATATCCCTGTTGCACAGCTCTGCTCTGTGGGGAGGAATATTACCATCGCACAGCTCTGCCTCTGTGGGGAGGAATATCACCATCGCACAGCTCTGCTCTGTGGGGAGGAATATTACCATCGCACAGCTCTGCTGTGTGGGGAGGAATATTACCATCGCACAGCTCTGCTCTGTGGGGAGGAATATCACCATCGCACAGCTCTGCTCTGTGGGGAAGAATATTACCATCGCACAGCTCTGCTCTGTGGGGAGGAATATCCCTGTCGCACAGCTCTGCTCTGTGGGGAGGAATATCACCATCGCACAGCTCTGCTCTGTGGGGAGGAATATCCCTGTCGCACAGCTCTGCTCTGTGGGGAGGAATATTACCATCGCGCAGCTCTGCCTCTGTGGGGAGGAATATCACCATCGCACAGCTCTGCTCTGTGGGGAGGAATATTACCATCGCACAGCTCTGCTCTGTGGGGAGGAATATCACCATCCCACAGCTCTGTTCTGTGGGGAGGAATATTACCATCGCACAGCTCTGCTCTGTGGGGAGGAATATTACCATCGCGCAGCTCTGCTCTGGGGAAAGCACAGTCCTATTTGTGGATTATCCATTGCATTTAGCTCTTTGTAGGACAGAGAACCATTTGCAGTAGGATAACATTTAACATGTAGATAGGTAGGACAGAGAACCATTTGCAGTAGGATAACATGTAACATGTAGATAGGTAGGACAGAGAACCATTTGCAGTAGGAGAACATGTAACATGTAGATAGGTAGGACAGAGAACCATTTGCAGTAGGATAACATGTAACATGTAGATAGGTAGGACAGAGAACCATTTGCAGTAGGAGAACATGTAACATGTAGATAGGTAGGACAGAGAACCATTTGCAGTAGGAGAACATGTAACATGTAGATAGGTAGAACAGAGAACCATTTGCAGTAGGAGAACATGTAACATGTAGATAGGTAGGACAGAGAACCATTTGCAGTAGGAGAACATGTAACATGTAGATAGGTAGGACAGAGAACCATTTGCAGTAGGATAACATGTAACATGTAGATAGGTAGGACAGAGAGAACCATTTGCAGTAGGAGAACATGTAACATGTAGATAGGTAGGACAGAGAACCATTTGCAGTAGGAGAACATGTAACATGTAGATAGGTAGGACAGAGAACCATTTGCAGTAGGAGAACATGTAACATTTAGATAGGTAGGACAGAGAACCATTTGCAGTAGGATAACATGTAACATGTAGATAGGTAGGACAGAGAGAACCATTTGCAGTAGGATAACATGTAACATGTAGATAGGTGGGACATGAAACAGAGGAGAGATTAATCATCAGTTTGCACTTTGTTGTTTTTGCAGTATTGTGATGGCAGAGATTAGTAGAAGATTAAGTTGATGTAGAACATACACGTCTGTCTGTCTGTCTGTCTGTCTGTCTGTCTGTCTGTCTGTCTGTCTGTCTGTCTGTCTGTGTGTGTGTGTGTACAGGATCAGGCACGTAGGGTTAAGGGTCAGGGGGAAAGGTCGTAGCAGGTCATGAGAGGGTGAGGTCAGAGTTTGGTCACTTCAGATGCAAAACTATTCCTCCTGTCTGTCACCCAGGTGACCCACAGGACCTCTCTCACCCTGTGTGTGTCTGTGTGTGTGTGTGTGTATGTGTGTGTGTGTGTGTGTGTGTGTGTGTGTGTGTGTGTGTGTGTGTGTGTGTGTGTGTGTGTGTGTGTGTGTGTGTGTGTGTGTGTGTGTGTGTGTGTGTGTGTGTGTTTGTCTGCTCTCTAGGTGATGTACAGCAGTTCAGGGGCTGTGTGTTGGTGAGTGAGACGAACCAGTCGCTAGGTTCAGATTACACACACACACACACACACACACACACACACACACGCACACACTCTCTCTCTCTCTCTCTCTCTCTGCCAGTCACTAGAGAGGAGGACCAACGGGAACATCCTCACACCTGTAGAACACACTCCAACCCCCCAGAGTGAGGCTCTGCCTGTCACCTGCTACTTGGCTTGAATCCCCCTGGAGATACTGGAGGGACTCTGTCCTGAGACTTGAACCCTCCTGGAGATACTGGAGGGACTCTGTCCTGAAACTTTGTTGGGCATGTGTGTGTGTGTGTGTGTGTGTGTGTGTGTGTGTGTGTGTGTGTGTGTGTGTGTGTGTGTGTGTGTGTGTGTGTGTGTGTGAGTGAGTTCATGTCAGTGGAGGCTGGTGGGAGCAGCTATAGGAGGATCATTATAATGGCTGGAATGGATTAAATGGAACGGAACATGTGGTTTCCATATGTTTGATGTGTTTGATACCATTCCAACCATTACAATGATCCTCCTATAGTTCCTCACACCAGCCTCCGCTGACACGTGATTGTGATTGTGAGCAGACCCTGGATCAAGGACTACTGAGAGCCTTGGAATCCGCAGTACTAGTAGGTCTCATGTAGGAAACTGTATAGGGACATTGGCAGAGCATGGCATTTGCAACGCCAGGATTCTGGGTTTGATTCCCGGGACCACCTGTATGCACACAGGACTGTAAAAGTGTCTTTGGATAAAAGCTTCTGCTAAATGGCAAACATAGAAGAACATGAGTCATTTACTGCATAGTGAATACTGTTATTTCTCCTGGTAAACAAAGGTGGCCATTTTGACTCACATCACTCCAATGTTAAAGCAGTCCTGCATGTTTCCATGACAATCAACATGCTATCCTCCAGGGGAGTTTAGCCAGAGAGGGCCGAAGCAGATCTCTACACCCAGCTCTGGGGGCTTTCAGCCTGGCTACACGATTCAATTACTGCCCTCTGCTCTGACGGAGGAATTAAGTTACAAGGAACGTAATGCACTTCAACAGACCGGAAAATACTGTGTCCAG
The DNA here is from genome assembly GCF_901001165.1 of Salmo trutta. Classification (NCBI taxonomy): domain Eukaryota; kingdom Metazoa; phylum Chordata; class Actinopteri; order Salmoniformes; family Salmonidae; genus Salmo; species Salmo trutta. The sequence continues at coordinate 725,635 of NW_021822233.1, forward strand.
AAAACACTAGTAAAACTGCTAAAGGACTACTGTACCTTAAAGTCTGCTCACATGGAGGATATTGAAATAACACCACAACCATAACAGGACCAGACAAAACTAGGAAGGCCTATGAAAGGTATGGTGTCTCAAAGAGGACATTTCCCCCCCAATTTCTTTTTTTAAACCTGTCCAAGTATGCAGCCCGGCAACCATATTGATTTTGGGTCCCAGTGTCCAGAGGATGGCGCCGTGAAAATGAGGTCTGGACACAAGGTTTATGTCCTGCCACGACAAAACAGGAAACGTGAGCCGAGTATTCAAAAGGTTTTTATTGTAAATGCGCTCTCTCTAGATGCACTGTGCGTGTCTGTTTTCTGCCCCCAAGCAGGAATTAAATGGCCAGAGCATCACCGAATGGGGAGGGAGACTGTAAACGGGTGTTTAGGGATTCCAGTGAGGGACAGGCCAGACTTCCATTAGTATCATAGTATCTTCCATAATCCTATTCAGATGGAGACGTCTCAACCGCTCAGTCCTGAGTGATTCAGGAACGTTTATTTTAAAAGCCGGTATCATTTCACCTTTACTTAGCCAAGTACGTCTTTAGATGGGTGAAACGCTTTTTCGCTGGCGGCAAAAGACGAACGAGATGAGAGGAAGGGTAAAATATTGAAAATCATACAAGGTACAGCGTTGTTAGAGGTACTGTAGGCCAAGGATGTGAGAGGTGTTGGAGTGACAGTTTTTTGGAGTGTAGGTGTTAACAGATCAGGGGAAAAGGCTCCTTCTATATCTCAGAGCGGGGGACATCACTGACTGAACACTATTAGTGAGCATCGCGGGAAGCCATTTTACATTGGCTACATGGGCAGTGTGTGGTGTGTACTCTACCTTTGTGGGGGAGTGTACACTATACACTGTACCCTTCTGGGAAGTGTACTACAGTGTACTGTCCTGTATGTTTGATTCAGCCCCGTCCTGCTCCCTCCTGTCCTCTGTCTCAGGCAGCATCATCTCTCTGTGTTCTGTAAAACGCCGGTCTGTACACAGACAGTCACTCTGAATAATAGGCAAGCTCACTGTAAATGTCAGCTCCTTAAATCACTACCCCGACCAAGCACTGATACACACACACACACACACACACACACACACACACACACGCACGCACGCACACACACACACACACACACACACACACACACACACACGCACACACAGACACACACACACACACACACACACACACACACACACACACACACACACACACACACACACACACACACTCACACACACACACACACATGAAAGCAGACACACACACACACACACACAGACACACACACACACACGCACGCACACACACACACACACACACACACACACACACACGCACACACAGACACACACACACACACACACACACACACACACACTCACACACACACACACACATGAAAGCAGACACACACACACACACAGACACACACACACGGCGGCCCGTAGAGGGAACGCTTCATCGCAGCTTAAACTACAGCTGCACATTTATTATGTATATGTTGGTAAATCACTGGGGAGACCCTGCATTTCTCCTGCTAGTAAAAAAGAGAGACTGAGACAGAGGAATGGAGAGAGAGAGACAGAGATAGATAGAGAAAGACAGGGAGAGAGAAAGGGATAGAGGAGAGACATCAGTGAGACAACAACACATGTCTCAGAAGTGAATAAAGACCAGGGAGGGTGTTAGAAACAGAGGTGAATAAAGACCAGGGAGGGTGTTAGAAACAGAGGTGAATAAAGACCAGGGAAGGATGACATGCAGCTTGGTCAGCAGAAGCACACATTGATTTCAGACATTTGAGAAGGTCCTGAGGACCTCAATATATGCCGTCCTCAGCGGTCACCAATTCTTTCTTTTTTTAAACAGTGGGACACAGCTGGGATAGAACTCTTGACATTCAGAGCCAGAATGCAACACTTAGACCACTACACCATGGCAGTTCACAATGTTCTAACAAGTAGCGAGAGTACATGGTTATACTAAATAGAAAGAGCAAAAAATTATTATAATAAAAAAATGAATGTATATATTGATGTTTTATGCTTTACACAAACCATAGTCCTAACTCTTTCCTAAATCATAGCCCTCAACGCATTCCCCAAACTATAGCCCTAACTCTTTCCCCAAACTATAGCCTTAACGCTTTCCCTAATCCATAGCCCTAACTCTTTCCCCAAACTATAGCCCTCAACTCTTTCCCCAAACCATAGCCCTAAATCTTTCCCCAAACCATAGCCCTAAATCTTTCCCCAAACCATAGCCCTAAATCTTTCCCCAAACTATAGCCTTAACGCTTTCCCTAAACCATAGCCCTGATGCTTTCCCTTAATCATAGCCCTAACGCTTTCCCTAAACCATAGCCCTAACTCTTTCCCCAAACCATAGCCCTAACTCTTTCCCCAAACCATAGCGCTCAACACTTTCCCCAAACCCTAGCCCTCAACACTTTCCCCAAACTAGTGGTCGACCGATTAATTGGAATGGACGATTAATTAGGGCCGATTTCAAGTTTTCATAACAATTGGTAATCTGTATTTTTGGACACCGATATGCACCTTTATTTAACTAGGCAAGTCAGTTAAGAACACATTCTTATTTTCAATGACGGCCTAGGAACGATGGGTTAACTGCCTTGTTCAGGGGCAGAACGACAGATTTTTACCTTGTCAGCTCGGGGATTCAATCTTGCAACCTTACGGTTAACTAGTCCAACGCTCTAACCACCTGCTTTACATTTGCACTCCACGAGGAGCCTGCCTGTTACGTGAATGCAGTAAGAAGCAAAGGTAAGTTGCTAGCTAGCATTAAACTTATCTTATAAAAAACAATCAATCAGTCATAATCACTAGTTAACAACACATGGTTGATGATATTACTAGTTTATCTAGCCTGTCCTGCGTTGCATATAATCGATGCGGTGCGCATTCGCGAAAAAGGACTGTCGTTGCTCCAACGTGTACCTAACCATAAACATCAATCTCTTTCTTAAAATCAATACACAAGTATATATTTTTAAACCTGCATATTCAGTTAATATTGCCTGCTAACATGAATTTCTTTTAACTTGGGAAAATGTGTCACCTCTTGCAACAGAGTCAGGGTATATGCAGCAGTTTGGGCCGCCTGGCTCGTTGCGAACTGTGTGAAGACCATTTCTTCCTATCAAAGACAGCCGACTTCGCCAAACGGGGATGATTTAACAAAAGTGCATTTGCGAAAAAAGCACAATCGTTACACGACTGTATCTAACCATAAACATCAATGCCTTTCTTAAAATCAATACACAGAAGTATATATTTTTAAACCTGCATAGTTAGCTAAAATAAATCCAGATTAGCAGGCAATATTAACCAGGTAAAATTGTGTCACTTCTCTTGCGTTCATTGCACGGAGAGTCAGGGTATATACAACAGTTTGGGGCACCTGGTTCGTTGCGAAATAATTTGCCAGAATTTTACGTAATTATGACATAACATTGAAGGTTGTACATTGTAACAGGAATATTTAGACTTAGGGATGCCACCCGTTAGATAAAATACGGAACGGTTCCGTATTTCACAGAAAGAAAAAAAAATTGTTTTCGAGATGATAGTTTCCAGATTCGACCATATTAATGACCTAAGGCTCGTATTTCTGTGTGTTTATTATATTATAATTAAGTCTATGATTTGATAGAGCAGTCTGACTGAGCGGTGGTAGGCACCAGCATGCTGGTAAGCATTCATTCAAACAGCACTTTCGTGCGTTTTGCCAGCAGCTCTTTGCAATGCTTCAAGCATTGCGCTGTTTATGACTTCAAGTCTATCTACTCCCAAGATTAGGCTGGTGTAACCGATGTGAAATTGCTAGCTAGTTAGTGGGGTGCGCGCTAATAGCGTTTCAAACGTCACTCGCTCTGAGACTTGGAGTAGTTGTTCCCCTTGCTCTACATGGGTAACGATGCTTCGAGGGTGGCTATTGTCGATGTGTTCCTGGTTCGAGCCCAGGTAGGAGCGAGGAGAGGGACGGAAGCTATACTGTTACACTGGCAATACTAAAGTGCCTATAAGAACATCCAATAGTCAAAGGTATATGAAATACAAATCGTATAGAGAGAAATAGTCCTATAATTCCTATAATAACTACAACCTAAAACTTCTTACCTGGGAATATTGAAGACTCATGTTAAAAGGAACCACCGGCTTTCATATGTTCTCATGTTCTGAGCAAGGAACTTAAACGTTAGCTTTCTTACATGGCACATATTGCACTTTTACTTTCTTCTCCAACACTTTGTTTTTGCATTAATTAAACCAAATTGAACATGTTTCATTATTTATTTGAGGCTAAATTGATTTTATTTATGTATTATATTAAGTTAAAATAAGTGTTCATTCAGTATTGTTGTAATTGTCATTATTACAAATAAATTTTAAAAAATCGGCCGATTAATCGGTATCGGCTTTTTTGATCATCCAATAATCGGTACCAGTATCGGCGTCGAAAAATCATAATCGGTCGACCTCTACCCCAAACCATAGCCCTAACGCTTTCCCCAAACCATAGCTCTATTTACCCAAACCACAGCCCTAACTCTTTCCCCAAACCATAGCTCTATTTCCCCAAACCACAGCCCTAACTCTTTCCCCAAACCATAGCTCTATTTCCCCAAACCATAGCCCTAACTCTTTCCCCAAACCATAGCTCTATTTCCCCAAACCACAGCCCTAACTCTTTCCCCAAACCATAGCCCTAACTCTTTCCCCAAACCATAGCCCTCAACGCTTTCCCCAAACCATAGCCCAGATGCTTTCCCCAAACCATAGCTCTAACTCTTTCCCTAAACCATATCACTAACCTTCAGCATCACATAACACACACAGGGATGATGGGATGGCACCTGGGCACCACTGCACCTCCAATGATCTGATTAGGAGGAAGAGTAGAGATAATAGGTACAGAATGAATACACATTTCATTTATGAGTGCAACTTGCATTGCCCGGCCAAGAGATGCTAATGTTTCATAGGACCGGTAGGAGAGCTGCAGTAGCATGTCGTTGTAATAAATCAATACCTACAGTAGCTATAATAGATCTATACTACTGTAGCTAGTGAATACTGGTGCTAGCCCGCCCTACAGTAGTTATAATAGATCTATACTACTGTAGCTAGTGAATACTGGTGCTAGCTCATCGTACAGTAGTTATAATAGATCTATACTACTGTAGCTAGTGAATACTGGTGCTAGCCCATCCTACAGTAGTTATAATAGATCTATACTACTGTAGCTAGTGAATACTGGTGCTAGCTCATCCTACAGTAGTTATAATAGATCTATACTACTGTAGCTAGTGAATACTGGTGCTAGCCCATCCTACAGTAGTTATAATAGATCTATACTACTGTAGCTAGTGAATACTGGTGCTAGCTCATCCTACAGTAGTTATAATAGATCTATACTACTGTAACTAGTGAATACTGGTGCTAGCCCGCCCTACAGTAATTATAATAGATCTATACTACTGTAGCTAGTGAATACTGGTGCTAGCCCATCCTACAGTAGTTATAATAGATCTAGACTACTGTAACTAGTGAATACTGGTGCTAGCCCATCCTACAGTAGTTATAATAGATCTATGCTACTGTAACTAGTGAATACTGGTGCTAGCCCGTCCTAAAGTAGTTATAATAGATCTATACTACTGTAACTAGTGAATACTGGTGCTAGCTCATCCTACAGTAGTTATAATAGATCTAGACTACTGTAACTAGTGAATACTGGTGCTAGCCCATCCTACAGTAGTTATAATAGATCTATACTACTGTAACTAGTGAATACTGGTGCTAGCCCATCCTACAGTAGTTATAATAGATCTATACTACTGTAACTAGTGAATACTGGTGCTAGCCCATCCTACAGTAATAATAGATCTATACTACTGTAGCTAGTGAATACTGGTGCTAGCCCATCCTACAGTAGTTATAATAGATCTATGCTACTGTAACTAGTGAATACTGGTGCTAGCCCATCCTACAGTAATAATAGATCTATACTACTGTAACTAGTGAATACTGGTACTAGCCCATCCTACAGTAGTTATAATAGATCTATACTACTGTAACTAGTGAATACTGGTGCTAGCCCATCCTACAGTAATAATAGATCTATACTACTGTAACTAGTGAATACTGGTACTAGCCCATCCTACAGTAGTTATAATAGATCTATACTACTGTAACTAGTGAATACTGGCGCTAGCCCATCCTACAGTAGTTATAATATATCTATACTACTGTAACTAGTGAATACTGGTGCTAGCCCATCCTACAGTAGTTATAATAGATCTATACTACTGTAGCTAGTGAATACTAATGCTAGCCCATCCTACAGTAGTTATAATAGATCTATACTACTGTAGCTAGTGAATACTGGCGCTAGCCCGTCGTACAGTGACATCCTCTTTCCTGAGGGTAGTGTCCCACATTTTATAAATGACCATATAATAATATAATATACACTGAGTGTACAAAACATTGAGTGGCTCCCCCTTTTGCCCTCAAAACAGCCTAAAGACGTTGGGCATGGACTCTACAAGGTGTTGAAAGCGTTCCACAGGGATGCTGGCCCATGTTGACTCCAAAGCTTCCCACAGTTGTGTTAAGTTGGCTGAATGTCCTTTGGGTGGTGGACCATTCTTGATACACACAGGAAACTGTTGAGCGTGGAAAATCCAGCAGCGTTGCAGTTCTTGACACAAACGGGTTACACCCTACTTCCATACCCTGTTCAGAAGCACATTAATCGTTTTTCTTGCACAGTCACTCTCTGAATGGCACACACAACATCCATGTCTCAATTGTTTCAAGGCTTAAAAAACCTTGTATATATACCATTCAGCAGACGCTTTTATTCAAAGCATGCGTGCACACATTTATCTCGAATGGATGGTCTCGGAAAACGAACCGACCATCCTGCCGTTGCAAGCAGCATGCGCTACCAACTGATCACCCAGAGGACCACCTGGCTACACTATACGACAACCTTTATCTGTCTCCTGACTGTCTATCTGTCTGTTTCCTGCCTGTCTATCTGTCTGTCTCCTGACTGTCTATCTGTCTGTCTCCCGACTGTCTATCTGTCTGTCTCTCGACTGTCTATCTGTCTGTCTCCTGACTGTCTATCTGTCTGTCTCCTGATTGTCTATCTGTCTGTCTCCTGACTGTCTATCTGTCTGTCTCCCGACTGTCTATCTGTCTGTTTCCTGATTGTCTATCTGTCTGTCTCCTGACTGTCTATCTGTCTGTCTCCCGACTGTCTATCTGTCTGTCTCCCGACTGTCTATCTGTCTGTCTCCTGACTGTCTATCTGTCTGTCTCCTGACTGTCTATCTCCTGACTGTCTATCTGTCTGTCTCCTGACTGTCTACCTGTCTGTCTCCTGACTGTCTATCTGTCTGTCTCCTGACTGTCTATCTGTCTGTTTCCTGCCTGTCTATCTGTCTGTCTCCTGACTGTCTATCTGTCTGTTTCCTGACTGTCTATCTGTCTGTCTCCCGACTATCTATCTGTCTGTCTCCTGACTGTCTATCTGTCTGTCTCCCGACTGTCTATCTGTCTGTCTCCCGACTGTCTATCTGTCTGTCTCCTGACTGTCTAGCTGTCTGTCTCCTGACTGTCTATCTGTCTGTCTCCTGACTGTCTGTCTCCTGACTGTCTACCTGTCTGTCTCCTGACTGTCTATCTGTCTGTCTCCCGACTGTCTAGCTGTCTGTCTCCTGACTGTCTATCTGTCTGTCTCCCGACTGTCTATCTGTCTATTTCCTGACTGTCTATCTGTCTGTCTCCTGACTGTCTATCTGTCTGTCTCCTGACTGTCTATCTGTCTTTATGACAGAGGAATTCACCATCAGACAGAGTGTCTGTCGACAATAACTACAGGCCCAGGGGCCAAAAGACTCCTCCTCCACCACAGATCAGTCAACATAATCAAATCAGGACTTTCATCCTGCCCTTTTGACTGTCCCCTCTGATTCATACACCTGCTGGAATCCAATATATAACAGCGTTTTATGGAGCTCCATGAGCACTTCTAGGGGACCCTATTGTCTCAACAGTGCAGTACATATTTTACGATAGTAAGGTTATGTCCAAAATGGTAACCTATTCCCTATATAGTGGAAAGTGTTCACTATATAGGGAATAGGTTACCATTTGGCACAAAACCTTACTATCGTAAAATATGTCACATTCCTGTCTGTTTTACTGAACTTATTTTGTATGTTAGGCTGTGGGGTGCATGATGTAGGGTGTACGGTGCAGGGTGTAGGGTGTAGGGTGCAGGGTGCAGGATGCATGATGTAGGGCGAGAGTGTAGGGTGTAGGGTGCAGGGTGTAGGGTGCAGGGTGCATGATGTAGGGTGAAGGTGTAGGGTGCATAATCTAGAGTGAGCTTGCAGAAGGCAGGAAGCAGGGTGCATGATGTAGGGTGAGGGTGCAGGGTGTAGGGTGCAGGGTGCAGGATGCATGATGTAGGGTGCAGGGTGTAGGGTGCAGGGTGTAGGGTGTAGGGTGTAGGGTGCAGGGTGTAGGGTGCAGGGTGTAGGGTGCAGGGTGCATGATGTAGGGTGCAGGGTGTAGAGTGTAGGGTGCAGGGTGCATGATGTAGGGTGAGGGTGCAGGGTGCAGGGTGCATGATGTAGGGTGAGGGTGCAGGGTGCATGATGTAGGGTGAGGGTGCAGGGTGTAAGGTTCAGGGTGCAGGGTGTAGGCTGCAGGGTGTAGTGTGCAAGGTGCAAGGTGTAGGGTGTAGTGTGAGTCACGCGATGCCAAACTTCGAGTCACACGAAGACATGTTGTGTGGTCCTCCCACTACGACTCAGGAAACCATGCAGTTTATTAGACTACAGATGAAACATGTTGTGTGGTCCTCCCACTACGACTCAGGAAACCATGCAGTTTATTAGACTACAGATGAAACATGTTGTGTGGTCCTCCCACTACGACTCAGGAAACCATGCAGTTAATTAGACTACAGATGAAACATGTTGTGTGGTCCTCCCACTACGACGCAGGAAACCATGCAGTTTATTAGACTACAGATGAAACATGTTGTGTGGTCCTCCCACTACGACTCAGGAAACCATGCAGTTTATTAGACTACAGATGAAACATGTTGTGTGGTCCTCCCACTACGACTCAGGAAACCATGCAGTTTATTAGACTACAGATGAAACATGTTGTGTGGTCCTCCCACTACGACTCAGGAAGCCATGCAGTTTATTAGACTACAGATGAAACATGTTGTGTGGTCCTCCCACTACGACTCAGGAAACCATGCAGTTTATTAGACTCCAGATGAAACATGTTGTGTGGTCCTCCCAATACGACTCAGGAAACCATGCAGTTTATTAGACTACAGATGAAACATGTTGTGTGGTCCTCCCACTACGACTCAGGAAACCATGCAGTTAATTAGACTACAGATGAAACATGTTGTGTGGTCCTCCCACTACGACTCAGGAAAACATGCAGTTTATTAGACTACAGATGAAACATGTTGTGTGGTCCTCCCACTACGACTCAGGAAACCACGCAGTTTATTAGACTACAGATGAAACATGTTGTGTGGTCCTCCCACTACGACTCAGGAAACCACGCAGTTTATTAGACTACAGATGAAACATGTTGTGTGGTCCTCCCACTACGACTCAGGAAACCACGCAGTTTATTAGACTACAGATGAAACATGTTGTGTGGTCCTCCCACTACGACTCAGGAAACCACGCAGTTTATTAGACTACAGATGAAACATGTTGTGTGGTCCTCCCACTACGACTCAGGAAACCACGCAGTTTATTAGACTACAGATGAAACATGTTGTGTGGTCCTCCCACTACGACTCAGGAAACCATGCAGTTTATTAGACTCCAGATGAAACATGTTGTGTGGTCCTCCCACTACGACTCAGGAAACCATGCAGTTTATTAGACTACAGATGAAACATGTTGTGTGGTCCTCCCACTACGACTCAGGAAACCATGCAGTTTATTAGACTACAGATGAAACATGTTGTGTGGTCCTCCCACTACGACTCAGGAAACCATGCAGTTTATTAGACTACAGATGAAACATGTTGTGTGGTCCTCCCACTACGACTCAGGAAACCATGCAGTTAATTAGACTACAGATGAAACATGTTGTGATGAACTTCACAGGCTGGTGAAAGAGCACGGTGATGAGCTTGATGCTCCTTTACAATAAATATCCAGGCTCTTATTCTGGTGACATGATCATTGATACTTGGCTGCCATTTGACAAATCTAAATAATCTAATGATATAGGCTGGCCTACCTGCACTGTATCTGCCAGCTGTTGGCTAGAGCACAAATGCAAGAACAGACTAGGCATATTTGCTAATTAAAGCAACAGTTTTTGTGACAGGACTGTCGGTAGAGGTGAAAATACCATGGTAACACACGATTTGTATTCGTTACATACAAAATGTAAGTACAAAAATAAATGTTAGGTGTACTATGTCATCAAACAGTACTTTATATCCTCAACAAGTCTGTTGGTTGAGATCACTCCACTGGTAGGAAGCACATATTTTATTAGTTTTTTTTGTGTGAATATTTTAATTAAATTATTTTACCAATTGTATGGAAACCCAGCTACAGACACAGACAGACAGATGGGCAGAGAAACGGGCACACACACACACACACACACCCCACTCCACCCCACCCCACCCCACACACACAGACAGGCTGGTCTGTTTTCCCTCTGGTGCTCTGGGGAGTTTAGCAGGAGAGGTAGAGGAAACCACATCTCATCAGCTGCCTGCCTGCTGCCTGGGACAAGGACTGAGTTCTGCAGGGTTGTCCAGAGGCTGCTAGGCCTGGCTGGGATAGAGCTCCATGGGGTGATCTGGAGGCTGATAGGCCTGGCTGGGATAGAGCTCCATGGGGTGATCTGGAGGCTGATAGGCCTGGCTGGGATAGAGCTCCATGGGGTGATCTGGAGGCTGATAGGCCTGGCTGGGATAGAGCTCCATGGGGTGATCTGGAGGCTGATAGGCCTGGCTGGGATAGAGCTCCATGGGGTGATCTGGAGGCTGATAGGCCTGGCTGGGATAGAGCTCCATGGGGTGATCTGGAGGCTGATAGGCCTGGCTGGGATAGAGCTCCATGGGGTGATCTGGAGGCTGATAGGCCTGGCTGGGATAGAGCTCCATGGGGTGATCTGGAGGCTGCTAGGCCTGGCTGGGATAGAGCTCCATGGGGTGATCTGGAGGCTGCTAGGCCTGGCTGGGATAGAGCTCCATGGGGTGATCTGGAGGCTGATAGGCCTGGCTGGGATAGAGCTCCATGGGGTGATCTGGAGGCTGATAGGCCTGGCTGGGATAGAGCTCCATGGGGTGATCTGGAGGCTGATAGGCCTGGCTGGGATAGAGCTCCATGGGGTGATCTGGAGGCTGATAGGCCTGGCTGGGATAGAGCTCCATGGGGTGGTCTGGAGGCTGATAGGCCTGGCTGGGCTATTGCTGGGCTATTGCTCATCGCTCTGCTCACAGGGTTAGAGGAGAGAGAGAAAGAGAAAGAGAGAGAGAGAGAGGTAGCCTTTTGAGTGCAATATTTACTGTTAAATTCTAATAGTGTCACGACCTGACCAGTAAAAGGGGTTATTTGTTATTGTAGTTTGGTCAGGGCGTGGTAGGGGGTGTTTGTTTTATGTGTTTCGGGGTTTTTGGTTTATGTTCTGTTATCTATTTCTATGTGTTTATCTAGTTTTCTATTTCTATGTTGGGTTTTTGGCAATGACCTCCAATTAGAGCCAGCTGGTTGTCGTTGTCTCTAATTGGAGGCCATGTTTAGTTGGGTTTGTTTTCTCTTGTGTTTGTGGGTGGCTGTTTCCAGTATAGTCTGTGCACCTTATTGGACTGTTTTCGGCGTTTGTTTTGTTTAAGTGTTTTTTCCTTTAATAAATAAGAAGATGAGCACTTTACCCGCTGCATTTTGGTCCACACCTTACGACGCCCGTGACAAATAGTTTATTGTTGACGTTGTTTTGTGTCACTTTAGTTTTTTCCAACTGCTTACACACGTTTTCAAAACTGTCTCCTTTTTTCAAAACTCTACACACACACAATTCCCAAAACTGCACACACAAAATGCCTCACATCTCCTTCAAAATGTAACACTGCATTCAAAATGCCATAAACACATGTCAGAATGAAGCATTTGCATCAAATGGCAAACACTGCTTTCATAATAGTACATTTTTGGATATACCATGTAAACACTGTTGTTCTAAATCTAAAGCTCTTTGGTCTTTCATAGGCTTATATCTACATTTCAATACAATGTTCTACAGTGAAAGTAATCTGCTGAGAGGGGTAACAAGTACACTGTAAACACCAATGCAATGTAGAAACAGAAAATATTTATTAGGCCAAACATTACTGTTGTATACAGTAGCATACAACAAAACCATAAACATATGTAAACCAAAAGTATATTCTTTAGAATACAGTAAAAAACACAATTGTGTGTGTGGGGTCCCGGGGGTGCAGTCCAGGAATTGGTAGGGGGGGGGCAGTCACCAGTGCTAAGCTTCATGCGGGCAAAGGGTTGGCGATCATACACTTTCCAGCGCCAGGCTGAGAAGAATTCCTCTATGGGATTTAGAAAAGGTGAATATGGGGGTAGGTACAAAACTACATATTGTGGATGGGTGGCAAACCAGTTTTGGACCAGAACAGCCCGGTGAAAACTAACATTGTCCCATAAAAGCCCAAATCTAGCAGGCTCCTGATCTGGATCAGGGACAAGCATTGTGTAAATTGCATCCAGAAAAGTGAGCATATGGCCGGTGTTGTACGGACAGTGTGGCATTGTGATGGAGGACCCCATTTTGAGTGATGGCAGCACACAGTTATATTACCCTCACGCTGTCCAGGGACATTGGTAATTGCCCTCTGTCCTATTACATTTCTTCCGCGGCGCCTGGTTTTGGTGAGGTTGAAGCCAACCTCATCCACATAAATAAATGGCGAATTACATGGGCATCCAGCTCCAATACTCTAACAGGCAAAAGGATATACCGATGAGTTAATATGGGTTGTCTGAAGTACTGGAAGTAGTGTTACATACATACCTCTACAAAGTCATGTCGCATATTCTTGACTCTCAGAGTTCCTCTCAAATGGCACCTTGTAAAGTTGTTTCATCGTCACTCGGAGGCGTTGGAGGGTGCGTTGTATGGTCGACAGGCTTACAGCATTGATGTTGTTAAATATGGTGTCATTATTCAAGATATGCTCTCTTATCTCTCGAATCCTAATTGCATTGTTGGCCAAAACCATATTTATAATTGCAGTCTCTTGTACATCTGTAAACAAGCGTCCTCGTCCTCCATGATGTCTTTGCCTTTCCACTCTGTACAGAATTCAAACACAGTATGTGTTCAGCATAGGAACTGTAAACAATGTACAAAAAAAGGTAGTACAGCATGATAACCAACCTCATTCATTCAATGCAGTGCAGTAAATGGATGGCTTAGAGTTACAAATGTTTATGCAATACTATGCAGTCATACGTATTTTACAGTACATTACTGTAATGCTAAAATAGTCATTAGATAGTTGCATACCTGTTCTCATTTCTGAAGGTTCGAATTATGGACGCCACTGTAAATCGACTCAAGTTAGGCTGGACTCTCAGTCCAGCCTCTCTCATGGTCAAACCGTGGTTGATCACATGATCAACAAGTGTTGCCCTAATCTCATCAGAGATGGCTCTCCTTCCTTCTCTTCTTTGCCCTCGTTCTCTTCTTCCTCCTACTCCTCCTCTTCCTCTTCCAACTCTTCATCTTTGAATTTGTCCTCGTTGTTGTCCCCTGCCTCTCCCTTCTACTCCTCTTGCTCTCTGTCCATTGTTGGTATCCATTGTTCAAAACAGGTAATCTGACCTTTGACCTATTTATAGGCCTATACTACAGTAAAGCAGTGATTGGTTAGTGATCAGTTAAGCAATTAGTGTTTGCACATGTGAAGAGTGTGTGTGTGACCTGGTGAATAAGTGTAGCATTTTGATTGGTTGTGTTTGGAAAAGGAAAGCAAGTCACTTCCTGTCAGATTTTTGTGTTTTAGGTAGAGAATTGTGTGTAGTGTTTTGAAAAAAGTGTTTTATGTAATTGACAACTGAGTCAAAGGCTGAGAAATAGCTTCTGGTTTTGGATATTTGGTGTGTAGTTTTGCACTTTGAGTGAGAGGTTTGAAAAATCGTGTGACATTAAAAGATTTTGTGTGAAAACAGTTGGAAAAACCTGTAATTGTTTATTCTAACTGCTCTGGCCATGTTAACACATGTTTCCCATGCCAATGAAGCCCCTTTTAACTGGAGAGAGAGAGAGAGATTAACCATGTATTTCAGTATATTAAATATATAAAGGCAAGTAAAGTAATACATTAACAGCCTCATATTCAGGACTTGCTCAATGCTGTTCATTCCATCCGTACCCAACACTGCTGCCCACCTTCAATACAACATACAGACTACCAGCTCCCTCCCTCCCTCCACCCTCCTCCTCCTCTTCACCATCAATACAACATACAGACTACCAGCTCCCTCCCTCCCTCCACCCTCCTCCTCCTCTTCACCATCAATACAACATACAGACTACCAGCTCCCTCCCTCCACCCTCCTCCTCCTCTTCACCATTAATACAACATACAGACTACCAGCTCCCTCCCTCCCTCCACCCTCCTCCTCCTCTTCACCATCAATACAACATACAGACTACCAGCTCCCTCCCTCCCTCCACCCTCCTCCTCCTCTTCACCATAAATACAACATACAGACTACCAGCTCCCTCCCTCCCTCCACCCTCCTCCTCCTCTTCACCATCAATACAACATACAGACAACCAGCTCCCTCCCTCCCTCCACCCTCCTCCTCCTCTTCACCATCAATACAACATACAGACTACCAGCTCCCTCCCTCCCTCCCTCCTCCTCTTCACCATCAATACAACATACAGACTACCAGCTCCCTCCCTCCCTCCCTCCTCCTCCTCTTCACCATCAATACAACATACAGACTACCAGCTCCCTCCCTCCCTCCCCCCCTCCTCCTCCTCTTCACCATCAATACAACATACAGACTACCAGCTCCCTCCCTCCACCCTCCTCCTCCTCTTCACCATCAATACAACATACAGACTACCAGCTCCCTCCCTCCCTCCACCCTCCTCCTCCTCTTCACCATCAATACAACATACAGACTACCAGCTCCCTCCCTCCCTCCACCCTCCTCCTCCTCTTCACGATCAATACAACATACAGACTACCAGCTCCCTCCCTCCCTCCACCCTCCTCCTCTTCACCATCAATACAACATACAGATTACCAGCTCCCTCCCTCCCTCCCTCCTCCTCTTCACCATCAATACAACATACAGACTACCAGCTCCCTCCCTCCCTCCACCCTCCTCCTCCTCTTCACCATCAATACAACATACAGACTACCAGCTCCCTCCCTCCCTCCACCCTCCTCCTCCTCTTCACCATCAATACAACATACAGACTACCAGCTCCCTCCCTCCCTCCACCCTCCTCCTCTTCACCATCAATACAACATACAGACTACCAGCTCCCTCCCTCCCTCCACCCTCCTCCTCCTCTTCACCATCAATACAACATACAGACTACCAGCTCCCTCCCTCCCTCCACCCTCCTCCTCCTCTTCACCATCATTACAACATACAGACTACCAGCTCCCTCCCTCCCCCTCCTCCTCTTCACCATCAATACAACATACAGACTACAAGCTCCCTCCCTCCCTCCACCCTCCTCCTCCTCTTCACCATCAATACAACATACAGACTACCAGCTCCCTCCCTCCCTCCACCCTCCTCCTCCTCTTCACCATCAATACAACATACAGACTACCAGCTCCCTCCCTCCCTCCACCCTCCTCCTCCTCTTCACCATCAATACAACATACAGACTACCAGCTCCCTCCCTCCCTCCCCCTCCTCTGAGCCATTCTTAATTGAGACATATCCATATCGACCGTATCAATCTACAAGTCGTTCATTGAATATGAAAAATAGAGTTTGGAGGGAGCAGAGAAATCAATGGTATGGATCAACATGTGCAGCCGGCCGAGCATTTCAGGGCCCAGGCAGAGTGTGCGTGTGTGTGTGTGTGTGTGTGTGTGTGTGTGTGTGTGTGTGTGTGTGTGTGTGTGTGTGTGTGTGTGTGTGTGTGTGTGTGTGTGTGTGTGTGTGTGTGTGTGTGTGTGTGTGTGTGTGTGTGTGTGTGTGTGTGTTTGTCCCTCCTCCGGTTTATTGGACATCTGAATGAGTAATGGCATCGTCACAGACGGGGCAATTACCACCAACGCTCATTTATTAAAGGAAGGAGTGAGGGAGGGAGGGAGGGAGGGGACTAGGGAGGGATGTAGGACAGAGGGACAGACTTATAGCCCTGCAGCCGCAGACAGACGAACAGACTCTCTTTTCTCTCTCTCTCTCTCTCTCAAACCCTATATCCCTCCTCACTCTCCATTTCTCTATCTCTCCTCGATCTCTCTCTTGTTCTTTCTCTCCGTTTCTCTTTAAATCTCTCTCTCTTTCTTCCTTTCTCACTTTCATATTTTCCTCTGCTAAACAACTCCCTTCTCACTCTGTCTATCTCTCTCTCCATGTCTGAAATACTATGAAAACAGTTATCTTTGTCTCCATGTCTGAAATACTATGAAAACAGTGGCTATTGGGCTTATCTGAGAATCCATCAGCACAATGACTGTTGATCAGTGGGGAAAGAAATCTAATCTTGTCCAGAGGAATTTGGTTTATGATGAAATCTACAGTACAGTTGAAATGCAGAGATGAGTATGGAAAATAAATACTCCTTTAAATGGTCATAGTGGATTTGGAGGGATTGTGTGTGTGTGTGTGTGCGTGCGTACGTGCGTGCGTGCGTGCGTGTGTGTGTGTGTGTGTGTGTGTGTGTGTGTGTGTGTGTGTGTCGGTATATGTATGTATTTATGTATGTGCGTGTGTGTGTGTGCAAGTTTGTGTGTGTTTATGTGTGTGTGCGTGCATGCATGTATGGGTGAGTGCATACAGTATGTGTGTGAGTGCATGCTGTCAAGTACAAGTGGGCCATATAACAGTCCAACCATCCCCCCTAACCAACACACACCAGTCCTATAGGTAATATGGTGACAGTCCATCTATCCCTCCTAACCAACACACACCAGTCCTATAGGTAATATGGTGACAGTCCATCTATCCCTCCTAACCAACACACACCAGTCCTATAGGTAATATGGTGACAGTCCATCTATCCCTCCTAACCAACACACACCAGTCCTATAGGTAATATGGTGACAGTCCAACCATCCCACCTAACCAACACACACCAGTCCTATAGGTAATATGGTAACAGTCCAACCATTCAGGCTCAATGCTCCTCACACACATTCATAGATAAGTGAGATGTGACCCGTGACTCACCTTGGCCTGGCCCAATCACACACACACACACATAAGGTTTAACAGTCCTCCGTGTTGGTCTAGTGGTGCCATGGCTAACACAGTGTCCTCTTTGTGGTATGATACAACACAGTGGATGTATTGTCTGTTTAGGCTTGGGAAACACCAGCATGGGGGACATTAATAGTGACAACTCTGTAATTTCCCTTTATCCTTCATTTCCTTCCCATTCAGACCTTGGGGAGGATTTTGGGGGGGGGGGGTCCCTTTGGGGAGATGTCATTGATGAATCTTGAGAGGAATATTGTTCCACATAATCTGGGTATACACCACTGGAAAGGTCATTATGGAGTTGTGTCATGAGATACCAGTGGAGTATTGCATGAGATGTCATTTGTTACGTCTTGGCCGGTGCAGGGTCTCTGTTACATCTTGACCGGTGCAGGGTCTCTGTTACATCTCGCCCGGTGCAGGGTCTCTGTTACATCTCGCCCGGTGCAGGGTCTCTGTTACATCTTGGTCGGTGCAGGGTCTCTGTTACATCTTGGCCAGTGCAGGGTCTATGTTACATCTTGGCCGGTGCAGGGTCTTTGTTACATCTTGGCCGGTGCAGGGTCTCTGTTACATCTTGGCCGGTGCAGGGTCTCTGTTACATCTTGGCCGGTGCAGGTTCTCTGTTACATCTTGGCCGGTGCAGGGTCTCTGTTACATCTCGCCCGGTGCAGGGTCTCTGTTACATCTTGGCCGGTGCAGGGTCTCTGTTACATCTTGGCAGGTGCAGGGTCTCTGTTACATCTTGGCCCGGTGCAGGGTCTCTGTTACATCTTGGCCGGTGCAGGGTCTCTGTTACATCTTGGCCCGGTGCAGGGTCTCTGTTACATCTTGGCCGGTGCAGGGTCTCTGTTACATCTTGGCCGGTGCAGGGTCTCTGTTACATCTTGGCCAGTGCAGGGTCTATGTTACATCTTGGCCGGTGCAGGGTCTTTGTTACATCTTGGCCGGTGCAGGGTCTCTGTTACATCTTGGCCGGTGCAGGGTCTCTGTTACATCTTGGCCGGTGCAGGGTCTCTGTTACATCTTGGCCGGTGCAGGGTCTCTGTTACATCTTGGCCGGTGCAGGTTCTCTGTTACATCTTGGCCGGTGCAGGGTCTCTGTTACATCTTGGCCGGTGCAGGGTCTCTGTTACATCTTGGCCCGGTGCAGGGTCTCTGTTACATCTTGGCCGGTGCAGGGTCTCTGTTACATCTTGGCCTGGTGCAGGGTCTCTGTTACATCTTGGCCGGTGCAGGGTCTCTGTTACATCTTGGCCAGTGCAGGTTCTTTGGCTGTAGATGTGAGGAGGAAATTCACACCGCTCATACCACTACGGTAATTTCTATAGTTTATTATGCAGATGAAACACAATACACAACTTCTGATCAGTTTCAGATAAACTCCTCCTCTACAATATTATCAGAACGTCTCCTTTACAACAGATAGTGATGCTGTTGGTCCTGTAGTGTATGAAGCAGTGAGTGATACTGTTGGTCCTGTAGTGTATGAAGCAGTGAGGGATACTGTTGGTCCTGTAGTGTATGAAGCAGTGAGGGATACTGTATTAAACTCATTCTCTATCTTTCTCTCTGTCTCTGTCTTTCTATCTCTCTCTCCTTCACAAGAGAGACAGATGTTGAAGTTCTTCTCCCCCAAAAATGATCCTGATCTTCCCAGGTTGCAGTGTGTGTGTGTGTCTGCGTGTCTGTGTGTGTGTGTGTGTGTGTGTGTGTGTGTGTGTGTGTGTGTGTGTGTGTGTGTGTGTGTGTGTGTGTGTGTGTGTGTGTGTGTCTGCGCGTCTGCGTGTGTGTGTGTGTGTTGTTGTGCTCCTTTCCTCTGTACTCTGCCGCGTGAAGAAGAAGCTACTGCATTTTGCCTTGTATTGCACTCTGTGTGTGTGTGTGTGTGTGTGTGTGTGTGTGTGTGTGTGTGTGTGTGTGTGTGTGTGTGTGTGTGTGTGTGTGTGTGTGTGTGCGTGTGTGCGTGTGTGCGTGCGTGCGTGCGTGTTGGTGACAGATCATACCACGGTGCGTGCCACCAGAGAGCCTCCGTTCATTAACCTGAAACTCTTCATCTCCCCCTACTCTTCTCCTGTCTCGTCTGTGTTAATTAGTAAGCCCACAACGACCTTGGCTGTTGTTTAATTAACGACCATGTGACAGACAGACTATTATATTAACTTGAGAAGTCTTAACTTATACAACCACTGCATTAAGAAACAAACTTTTAAAATATATATATTTTGCATATATGTGCAAAACAGAGAGCACTTTCATATGTTTTCTAGTCATTTTTTGTCTAACATAAATGTGGGATATATTTGCTTATACAGTGTAAATAACAAAAACATTTCAAATGTTGTAAAAACAAAACTAACGACAAGACTCAAGACAGTGAGAATATGATGTTCATTATGGGGACGACCTGTATAAAGAGTATTATGGGGATGACCTGTATAAAGAGTATTATGGGGATGACCTGTAGAAAGTGCATTATGGGGATGACCTGTAGAAAGTGCATTATGGGGATGACCTGTATAAAGTGCATTATGGGGATGACTTGTATAAAGTGCATTATGGGGATGTCTAGTATAAAGTGCATTATGGGGATGACTAGTATAAAGTGCATTATGGGGATGACTAGTATAAAGTGCATTATGGGGATGACCTGTATAAAGTGCATTATGGGGATGACTTGTATAAAGTGCATTATGGGGATGACTAGTATAAAGTGCATTATGGTGATGACCTGTATAAAGTGCATTATGGGGATGACTTGTATAAAGTGCATTATGGGGATGTCTAGTATAAAGTGCATTATGGGGATGACTAGTATAAAGTGCATTATGGGGATGACTAGTATAAAGTGCATTATGGGGATGACCTGTATAAAGTGCATTATGGGGATGACTAGTATAAAGTGTATTATGGGGATGACCTGTATAAAGTGCATTATGGGGATGACTAGTATAAAGTGCATTATGGGGATGACCTGTATAAAGTGCATTATGGGGATGACTAGTATAAAGTGCATTATGGGAATGACTTGTATAAAGTGCATTATGGGGATGACTAGTATAAAGTGCATTATGGGGATGACCTGTATAAAGTGCATTATGGGGATGACTTGTATAAAGTGCATTATGGGGATGACTTGTATAAAGTGCATTATGGGGATGACTAGTATAAATTGCATTATGGGAATGACTTGTATAAAGTGCATTATGGGGATGACTAGTATAAAGTGTATTATGGGGATGACCTGTATAAAGTGTATTATGGGAATGACTAGTATAAAGTGTATTATGGGGATGACTTGTATAAAGTGCATTATGGGGATGACTTGTATAAAGTGCATTATGGGGATGACTTGTATAAAGTGCATTATGGGGATGACTTGTATAAAGTGCATTATGGGGATGACTTGTATAAAGTGCATTATGGGGATGACTTGTATAAAGTGCATTATGGGGATGACTAGTATAAATTGCATTATGGGAATGACTTGTATAAAGTGCATTATGGGGATGACTAGTATAAAGTGTATTATGGGGATGACCTGTATAAAGTGTATTATGGGAATGACTAGTATAAAGTGTATTATGGGGATGACTTGTATAAAGTGCATTATGGGGATGACTTGTATAAAGTGCATTATGGGGATGACTTGTATAAAGTGCATTATGGGGATGACTTGTATAAAGTGCATTATGGGGATGACCTGTATAAAGTGCATTATGGGGATGACTTATATAAAGTGTATTATGGGGATGACTAGTATAAAGTGCATTATGGGGATGACTAGTAGAAAGTGCATTATGGGGATGACTAGTATAAAGTGTATTATGGGGATGACTAGTATAAAGTGCATTATGGGGATGACTAGTATAAAGTGCATTATGGGGATGACCTGTATAAAGTGCATTATGGGGATGACTTGTATAAAGTGCATTATGGGGATGACTTGTATAAAGTGTATTATGGGGATGACTAGTATAAAGTGCATTATGGTGATGACTAGTATAAAGTGTATTATGGGGATGACTAGTATAAAGTGTATTATTGGAATGACTAGTATAAAGTGTATTATGGGGATGACCTGTATAAAGTGAATTATGGGGATGACTAGTATAAAGTGCATTATGGGGATGACTTGTATAAAGTGCATTATGGGGATGACTTGTATAAAGTGCATTATGGGGATGACCTGTATAAAGTGCATTATGGGGATGACTAGTATAAAGTGCATTATGGGGATGACCTGTATAAAGTGTATTATGGGGATGACTTGTATAAAGTGCATTATGGGGATGACCTGTATAAAGTGTATTATGGGGATGACTTGTATAAAGTGCATTATGGGGATGACTTGTATAAAGTGCATTATGGGGATGACCTGTATAAAGTGCATTATGGGGATGACTAGTATAAAGTGCATTATGGGGATGACTAGCATAAAGTGCATTATGGGGATGACTAGTATAAAGTGCATTATGGGGATGACTAGTATAAAGTGCATTATGGGGATGACTAGTATAAAGTGCATTATGGGGATGACTAGTATAAAGTGCATTATGGGGATGACCTGTATAAAGTGCATTATGGGGATGATTAGTATAAAGTGCATTATGGTGATGACCTGTATAAAGTGCATTATGGGGATGACTAGTATAAAGTGCATTATGGGGATGACTAGTATAAAGTGCATTATGGGGATGACTAGTATAAAGTGCATTATGGGGATGACTAGTATAAAGTGCATTATGGGGATGACCTGTATAAAGTGCATTATGGGGATGACTAGTATAAAGTGCATTATGGGGATGACTAGTATAAAGTGCATTATGTGGATGACCTGTATAAAGTGCATTATGGGGATGACTTGTATAAAGTGCATTATGGTGATGACTAGTATAAAGTGTATTATGGGGATGACTTGTATAGTTCATTTAGCAGGCAAGATTTGCTTAGAATTCCATGGATTTATTTTATAGTATGAAGAATACAATTGAACAATGCTGTGCCCATTCGGCTATTCTGTGTTGACCGGTTAACGAAGAAATAGGTATTCCTATATGCTTAATTAATTTAGAGTTTTTCATTTAGCTTTAATTTTTCTACATTGGGCTATATGTTTGGATGTTTAATACATTGTAGGACTGCATGATGCGACTCTAATGATGATTTGAAAAAAGTCGCTTGAAAGGCATGAGCTCTGCTTTGTTTTTTTGCGAAGGCTGTACACACTTCATCAGTCTCTCATTCACAATTTGACAAGCACTTGATAATGCCTAGAATTTCACGGTGGCATCCCCTTTGTGTGGCCGTAATGCACCCTAAAAAAATCCATGCATTTTGCGGCCAGTGGCCGTTGTGCGCGCTCCCTAAGTGCTGCACGCTCTATCACATGATCAAGTCTTTCTCACAGTCTACAAGTGAAGACAGACACATCAGGGACTAAACTGCTCACATCCTTATTCAATTCTGAGGTGCATGTTGAAGATATTGGAAGAACAGTCCACATTTATTTTTCATCAGTCAAGAATATGAGTAGGCCTAACGAACAGCAAAAACACTAGCCTATGTCAATCTACAATCCCCCATAATACAAAAGTTGACCTATTCTATTCTGTGTGAGAAATAAATATTCCAAATATAGTCTGGGACAGTTGTGGGATGCGATAGATCCTAAATTAATACAACCACTAGCATCAAAACAATGTTTTTACACAATGTGTCTGACGCAACAGATCAGAACGTTTAGATTAAAATGTTGATACACTATTAAGCTATTTCTTCACATTATAAGCGCAGCAATGCACACATGGTAGGAGGCTATAAGCACAAATGTTCCATTAGCGGAAAACACCATTATCAAAAGTGACGGCAAATGTGATTATGCATGTAATGCTTTTATTATAAAGGTTCATTTTATGGTGAAGATTATCTTCCCCAAACTAGAAACTCACTTGCTGCTAATATATGTAGTTAGGCTCTACACCTCTTGTAAAGCGGATTAATGTGATTCATTTTAAGAAGCTATTTGGCCACCTTAGTTGTGATATAAACCTTATATAGGCCTATTGGCTTGTCGCACAAAAAAGACATTGTTTCTTATGCTGGGTTGGGTTATGTTTGGATGTTTAATACATACATATATCATTCACAAGTGATACATACATATATCATTCACACCTTCCCTGTGGCTCAGTTGGTAGAGCATGGTGTGTGCAACACCAGGGTTGTGGGTTCGATTCCCACGGGGGGCCAGCACAAAAAAAAAAAGAAATCCATGAAATATGTATTCACTTCTGTAAGTCGCTCTGGATAAGAGCATCTGCTAAATGACTAAAATGTAAAAAAAAAAATTAAATAAGCTAATATTGTCACCCATCAGACTATTCTTGATTTAATCTTGTCTTTACATATACTAAATAATATACGTGTGAAATTTGTTTTGCACCTGAAACAAAACAGGGGCAGCGGAGAAGAAATACATGTCGTCTTTGCACTTAAGTAACGAACGGAGGTTACTTTTCCCCGTGGTTTATTATACAGCCAGGTAGGCTATATACTCCTGTTGTAAAGAGAAGCAATGTGCTTAATATTAGGAACGTTCAGAAATAAATATAGTAGGCCTAGCCTATAGAAAGCTCATCCTCCTATTTTTAGTAGAGGCCATCACTCTGTTTTCTCGCACAATTACATAGCCTATTGAAATGTTGCGCAACATGAGTTCATGGGTTCTCATGAAGTGTTTGATCAGATTTTCAAATACATTTGCATTGATGTCAGAGTGATTAGAGGGACAATAGAGTGCTGAGTACCAGGCAGTTAGCAAGTTTGGTAGGTTACTAATGACCATCAGCAGCATCAGAGCTTGGAGAAGCCTAATTACCGTAACTAAACGGTCACATGGAATTTGACTGCCTTCATGACCTCATGACCTCGAAATACGGTCACCACAACAGCCCAAGGGAGGACTTGTGTAAAGTGCATTATGGGGATCATGTACTGTTGCCTTTACAGTATACAACTAATTGTTTTAACACAGAGGCAAGAGATGTTTGAAGGTATACCAATGCCAAGGTTTACAATGCGATCTGGGTCAATGGGAGGCACTGGACACGAGGAAGACTAGCATTCGTTTAGGCTTAAGTGGATCCCCCCACCCCAAATATTTGTAATAGTAATATTTACAGCCTGAGAAATAGCATTTCATAAAAAGTGTAAACAAAAATCATAATACTCGGTGAACGGCTTAAATCAAAGCTTGAATTTGAACTAACACATCATTTCCAGGGCATGATTCTCTGACCCAAATCCAGAAGTCAGCATGAATCTCTGACCCAAATCCAGAAGTCAGCATGAATCTCTGACCCAGATCCAGAAGTCCGCATGGACCTCTGACCCAGATCCAGAAGTCAGCATGAATCTCTGACCCAGATCCATAAGTCAGCATGGACCTCTGACCCAGATCCATAAGTCAGCATGGACCTCTGACCCAGATCCAGACGTCAGCATGGACCTCTGACCCAGATCCATAAGTCAGCATGGACCTCTGACCCAGATCCATAAGTCAGCATTGACCTCTGACCCAGATCCAGAAGTCAGAATTGACCTCTGACCCAGATCCAGAAGTCAGCATGGACCTCTGACCCAGATCCAGAAGTCAGCATGGACCTCTGACCCAGATCCAGAAGTCAGCATGGACCTCTAAGCCATGAAGGGGATGAAGCCTCTGAGTGAAAGAGCTCCCTGGTTTAAAAACGTCACAAACCTGCATTTGAAATGAGTTGTCTTCAGGCTAACCTCCCCTCCTCTCCAGTCTTCAGGCTAACCTCCCCTCCTCTCTAGTCTTCAGGCTAACCTCCCCACCTCTCTAGTCTTCAGGCTAACCTCCCTCCTCTCCATTCTTCAGGCTAACCTCCCCTCCTCTCCAGTCTTCAGGCTAACCTCCCCTCCTCTCCAGTCTTCAGGCTAGCCTTCCCTCCTCTCTAGTCTTCAGGCTAACCTCCCCTCCTCTCCAGTCTTCAGGCTAACCTCTCCCCTTCTCTCCAGTCTTCAGGCTAACCTCCCCTCCTCTCCAGTCTTCAGGCTAACCTCCCCTCCTCTCCAGTCTTCAGGCTAACCTCCCCTCCTCTCTATTCTTCAGGTTAACCTCCCCTCCTCTCCAGTCTTCAGGCTAACCTCCCCTCCTCTCTATTCTTCAGGCTAGCCTCTCCTCTCCAGTCTTCAGGCTAAACTCTCCTCCTCTCTATTCTTCAGGCTAACCTCCCCTCCTCTCCAGTCTTCAGGCTAACCTGCCCTCCTCTCTATTCTTCAGGCTAACCTCCCCTCCTCTCCAGTCTTCAGGCTAGCCTCCCCTCCTCTCCAGTCTTCAGGCTAACCTCCCCTCCTCTCCATTATTCAGGCTAACCTCCCCTCCTCTCCAGTCTTCAGGCTAACCTCCCCTCCTCTCCAGTCTTCAGGCTAGCCTTCCCTCCTCTCTAGTCTTCAGGCTAACCTCCCCTCCTCTCCATTCTTCAGGCTAACCTCCCCTCCTCTCCAGTCTTCAGGCTAACCTCCCCTCCTCTCCAGTCTTCAGGCTAACCTCCCCTCCTCTCTATTCTTCAGGTTAACCTCCCCTCCTCTCCAGTCTTCAGGCTAACCTCCCCTCCTCTCTATTCTTCAGGCTAGCCTCTCCTCTCCAGTCTTCAGGCTAAACTCTCCTCCTCTCTATTCTTCAGGCTAACCTCCCCTCCTCTCCAGTCTTCAGGCTAACCTGCCCTCCTCTCTATTCTTCAGGCTAACCTCCCCTCCTCTCCAGTCTTCAGGCTAGCCTCCCCTCCTCTCCAGTCTTCAGGCTAACCTCCCCTCCTCTCCATTATTCAGGCTAACCTCCCCTCCTCTCCATTTTTCAGGCTAATCTCCCCTCCTCTCCATTATTCAGGCTAACCTCCCCTCCTCTCCAGTCTTCAGGCTAACCTCCCCTCCTCTCCAGTCTTCAGGCTAACCTCCCCTCCTCTCCATTTTTCAGGCTAACCTCCCACCTCTCCAGTCTTCAGGCTAGCCTCTCCCCTCCCTCCTCTCCAGTCTTCAGGCTAGCCTCCCCTCCTCTCCAGTCTTCAGGCTAGCCTCTCCCCTCCCCACCTCTCCAGTCTTCAGGCTAGCCTCCCCTCCTCTCCAGTCTTCAGGCTAGCCTCTCCCCTCCCTCCTCTCCAGTCTTCAGGCTAGCCTCCCCTCCTCTCCAGTCTTCAGGCTAGCCTCTCCCCTCCCCACCTCTCCAGTCTTCAGGCTAGCCTCTCCCCTCCCTCCTCTCCAGTCTTCAGGCTAGCCTCCCCTCCTCTCCAGTCTTCAGGCTAGCCTCTCCCCTCCCTCCTCTCCAGTCTTCAGGCTAGCCTCTCCCCCCCCTCCTCTCCAGTCTTCAGGCTAGCCTCTCCCCTCCCTCCTCTCCAGTCTTCA
The DNA here is from genome assembly GCF_901001165.1 of Salmo trutta. Taxonomy (NCBI): domain Eukaryota; kingdom Metazoa; phylum Chordata; class Actinopteri; order Salmoniformes; family Salmonidae; genus Salmo; species Salmo trutta. The sequence goes on from NW_021822233.1 coordinate 752,640, forward strand.
GGCTAGCCTCCCCTCCTCTCCAGTCTTCAGGCTAACCTCCCCTCCTCTTCTCCAGTCTTCAGGCTAGCCTCTCCTCTCCAGTCTTCAGGCTAACCTCCCCTCCTCTCCAGTCTTCAGGCTAGCCTCCCCCCTCCTCTCCAGTCTTCAGGCTTGCCTCCCCTCCCTCCTCTCCAGCCTTCAGGCTAGCCTCCCCTCCCTCCTCTCCAGTCTTCAGGCTAGCCTCCCCTCCTCGATTTCGTTATATGTAAAACACACATGGTGAAAGGTCAGGATGATGTGTGTGTATGTGTGTGTGTATGTGTGTGTGTGTGTGTGTGAGTGTGTGTGAGCTGCATGCTGTGCTCATTGAGAAGTGTTGTTTTGTGCCTGAGGAGTCAGCGAGGAGAGGGCAAGCAGGCAGGCTCCAGAGAAACAGGTCACATACATATTCATCACATTGGACATGCACATGTAAACACCTTTTAATATGCTGTGACAGGGGAAGGTTGTGTTGGGGCGAAAGATAGAGAGAGGAGGCAGTGGGAGAGAGAGAGAAGACAGAGGGCGAGACAGAGAGAGGGAGAGACAGACAGAGGGAGAGACAGACAGAGGGAGAGACAGACAGAGGGAGAGATAGACAGATGGAGAGAGGAGACAGAGGGAGAGAGAGAGGAGACAGAGGGAGAGAGAGAGGAGACAGAGGGAGAGAGAGAGGAGACAGAGGGAAAGAGAGAGAGAGATTAATAAATAGACAGACGGACGAATGAATAGACGGACGGACAGAGAGACGGACGGACAGAGACACGGACGGACAGAGAAACGGACAGACGGACAGACAGACAGTCAGACAGACAGACAGACAGACAGACAGAGAGAGGGGGACGGAGAGACGGACAGACGGAGAGAGACGGACAGACGGACAGAGAGAGAGACGGACAAACGGACAGAGAGAGAGACGGACAAACGGATGGACAGACGGACAGAGAGAGCGAGACGGACGAGCGAACAGACGGACAGAGAGAAGGACAGAGAGAGAGACGGACGGACGGACAGACGGACAGAGAGAGAGAGAGACGGACGGACGAACAGACGGACAGACGGACAGAGAGAGAGACGGACGGACAGATGGACGGACAGACGGACAGAGAGAGAGAAAGAGACGGACGAACAGACGGACAGAGAGAGAGAGAAACGGATAGACAAACTGACAGACTGACACACAGATAGAGAAACGGATAGACAGACTGACAGATGGTAAATACAAAAGAAAATATTCTATTTCCTTGACACAGCCCTCTGATTACCTGACAACCCACTTAGACAACGACAGCGCTCACTGACTAACCATCTCCCTGTCATAAAGCAGTTTGTTGTTGCTCTAAACCTTTATACCTGTCCTACTCTGTGCTAGACCAGACTGTCCAGGGGGGATTGGAGGATTTGGGGGGTGGTGGAAGGGGGTATCTGGTAACCCAAGTCATCCCATTCAGACAGCATCAGAGCATCAGAACGCCCCAGGGAAGGGTTACGTATTGTGCCCTTAATTCCAACAAAGACCCCAGACGCTACTCTGATTCCACATCAGGAGCTCAAGCTTCTAGAGAATTCACTGCTATTCCCGGAGAGAGCTAATTACACTATCACTTTTCCCAACTGGGATCTGAAAATGGGAATTTGGGACTGGGAATAATCAAACCAAATTTGATTTGTCTAACGTGCCGAGTACAACAGGTGATGCCGTGAAATGCTGACAAGCCCTTTCCCAACAAATCAGAGTTCAAAATAAAAAATAAATAGCAAAATACAAAAATGGAAATAGTAACACAATAAAATAACAGTAATTATGCTATATACAAGGAGGACCAGTACCCCTGTAGTATTATAATAATGAGGCTATATACAAGGAGTACCAGTACCCCTGTAGTATTATAATAATAAGGCTATATACAAGGAGTACCAGTACCCCTGTAGTATTATAATAATGAGGCTATATACAAGGAGAACCAGTACCCCTGTAGTATTATAATAATGAGGCTATATACAAGGAGAACCAGTACCCCTGTAGTATTATAATAATAAGGCTATATACAAGGAGGACCAGTACCCCTGTAGTATTATAATAATAAGGCTATATACAAGGAGTACCAGTACCCCTGTAGTATTATAATAAGGAGGCTATATACAAGGAGTACTAGTACCCCTGTAGTATTATAATAATGAGGCTATATACAAGCAGAACCAGTACCAGTCAATCAGGATAGATAATAAACACAGTACCAGCAGTGTTGGTAGTTGAGGTAATATGTACATGTAGGTAGAGGTAAAGTGACCAGTCAATCAGGATAGACAATAAACACAGTAACAGCATGAGAAGAGTGTGTGTGTGTGTGTGTGTGTGTGTGTGTGTGTGTGTGTGTGTGTGTGTGTGTGTGTGTGTGTGTGTGTGTGTGTGTGTGTGTGTGTGTGTGTGTGTGTGTGTGTGTGTGTGTGTGTTTTATGTGTGTGCCTTTCGGTCCCAGACTTGGCACTCGGTTACCACATGCCGTGTGGTAGCAGAGAGAACAGTCTATGACTTGGGTGGCTAGAGGCATTTGTAGGGCCTTCCTCTGACACTTCCTGGTATAGAGGTCCTGGATGGCAGGGAGCTCTGCCCCAGTGATGTACTGTTCCGTCCTCACTACCCTCTGTAGCGCCTTACGGTCGGATACCAAGCAGTTGCCATACCAAGCAGTGACGTAGCCAGTAAAGCTGCTCTCTCTGGTGCAGCTGTAGAACTGTTTGAGGATCTGAGGGCCCATGACAAATAGGTTCAGCCTCCTGAGGGGGAAGAGGTGCTGTCGTAGCCTCTTCACGTCTGTGTTGGTGTGTTTGGACCATGATAGGTCCTTAGGGATGTGGATACAGAGGAACTTGAATCTCTCGACCGGTTGTACTTGACCCGCTCCACAAGGTGAGTGGAGGGGCTCGGCCCTCCATTTCCTGTATTCCACGATCAGCTCCTTTGTCTTGCTGACGTTGAGGGAGAAGTTGTCCTGGCACCCACACTGCTAGGTCCTTGACCTCCTCCCAATAGGCAGTCTCATCGTCATTGGTGATCAGGCCTATCGCTGGTGTGTCATCAAGCGGTAGTCAATGAACAGAATTCTTAAATAGGTTTTCCTCTTGTCCAGGTGGTATTGGGCAGTGTGGAGTGAAATAAAGATTACATCATCTGTGGATCTGTTGGGGCAGTATGTGAATTGGAGTGGGTCCAGGGTGTCTGGGATGATGGTGTTGATGTGTGTCATGACCAGCTTTTCAAAGCACTTCATGGCTACAGATGTGTTCTACAGGTCGGTAGTCATTTAGACATATTACCATGGTGTTCTTGGGCACAGGGACTATGGTGGTCTGCTTGAAACATGTTGGTATTACAGACTGGGTCAGGGAGAGGTTGAAAATGTCAGTGAAGACACTTGCCAGCTGGTCAGCGCATGCTCTGAGTGTGCGAGCTGGTAATCCGTCTGGCCCTGCGGCCTTGTGAATATTAACCTGTTTAAAGGTCTTACTCACATTTGCTACGGATAGTGTGATCACACAGTCGTCAGGATCAGCTGATGCTCTCATGCATGTTTCAGTGTTGCTTGCCTGGAAGCAAGAGTAGATGGCATTTAGCTTGTCTGGTAGGCTCAAGTCACTGGGCAGCTTGCGGCTGGGTTTCCCTTTGTAATCCGTGATACAATATATATACAAAAGTATGTGGACACCCATTCAAATTAGTGGATTTGGTTATTTCAGCCACACCCGTTGCTGACAGGTATATGAAAATTAAGCTCACAGCCATGCAATCTCCATAGACAAACATTGACAGTAAAATGGCCTTACTGAAGAGCTCAGTTGCTTTCAACGTGGCACCGTCATAGGATGCCACCTTTCCAACAAGCCAGTTTGTCAAATTACTGCCCTACTAGAGCTGCCCCGGTCAACTGTAAGTGCTGTTATTGTGAGGTGGAAACGTTTATGAGCAACAACGGCTCAGTGTCCCACTCCATGAAAGCGACAGCTCTAGCCTTTAGCTCAGTGTGGAAGTTGCCTGTAACCCATGGCTTCTGTTTGGGATATGTACGTACGGTCACTGTGGGGACGACGTCGTCAATGCACTTCTTAATGAAGCCGGTAACTGATGTGGTAGTCCTGTAGCTTTAGCAACCACTTCATCAGACCACTTTCGTATTGATTGAGTCACTGGTACTTCTGAGTTTTACCTTGTCAGCAGGAATCAGGAGTATACAATGGTCAGATTTGCCAAAATGGAGAACATCGAATGCATCTCTGTGTGTGGAGTAAAAGGTGATCTAGAAATGAACTAAAACAGATATCAGTTTTTCTGCGTTAATATCACCGAGCCACTAGGAACGCCACCTCTGGGTGAGCGTTTTGTTGTTTGCTTATGGCCCTATACAGGGAAAGAGGTCAGTTGCATTACTGAATGCTTTCAACCGAAATGTGTCTTCTGCATTTAACCATAACCCTCTGAATCAGAGAGGTGCGGGGGGCTACCTTAATCGAGTTCATCAGGAGCAATTCTTGTTTGTGGTTGACTGCCTTGCTCAAGGGCAGAGCAGAAATGTTTTTCCACCCTGCTGGCTCAGAGTTTCAAACCAGCAACCTATTGGTTACTGGCCGAATGTTTTTAACAACTAGGCTACCTGCTGCCTACAGCTCGTTGAGTGCGGTCTTAGTGACAGCATCAGTTTGTGATGGTAATGCTATGGAAAATATAGATGAAAACTCTCTTGGTAAATGGAATGATCTACAGCTTATCATGAGCTAATCTAACTCAGGTGAGCAGAACCTCAAGACTTCCTTTATATTAGAGATCGCTCACCAGCTGTTGTTGACAAAGAGACACACCCCCCCCCCCTCTTGAATTCACCTGACGCTGCCGTTTTGTCCTGCCGATGTATAGAATAACCAGCTACATTTAAATTTCCCATGTCCTTGTTCAGCCACGACTCAGGGAAACATAGGATATTACAGTTCTTCAGATAACGTTGATAGGATAGTCTCGAACCGAGCCAGTCCAGTTTATTCTCTAGTGATTGCACGTTCGCCAAAAGAACAGAGGGTAGAGATGGTTTATCCACTCTCCGACGTAGTCTCGTCAGGTATCCCCTTGGCCGGCCTCTAGAAAACTGCCTCTTCCTTTTTTGAGTGTCTGGGATTTGATCTGGGATGAGAAGTATGTCCTTCACCGCCAACTCATTGAAGTAGAAATCTTCATTCAAATTGAGGTTAGGCATGTCCAGAAGATCTTTCTAGTCATAGGAAACGATGACAGAAACATTATGTATAAAAAAGTTGCGATCCGCACAAAATAGCACCCTCGGTCAGGAGCCCATAAAACAGCTGCTATTCCCTCCAGCACCATTTTAATAACCTTTCACTTTGGCAGGGATGAACATCCGAAGACAGGGGAGAGAAGATTCTCAGTGAGGTGTCAATTTCCAATGTAGTGGATTTCAGGATAATAGCATTGAATTCCCATTTCAAGAGTAGAAAATCCCAATTTCAATGAGGATATTTTTTTTTGTATTCTTGAACTGAAAATTTCAATCCACTACATGAATAGCTTAAATTGTCATGGGAGTTCCCCCACCACCAACGCCAATGTAGACTATTAATCTGATTCACTCCCATTTCCCTGGGAATCAGAGCCAGGACAAGTTGATCATCTCTAGTGGCGCGTTGTGCTGTGAATGTGCTTGGATGTGCCTCCTTCCTAACCTCTGTTTGGCTGGAACAGTGGGGATTCCTCCTCTATCACCATAAGGAGCTCCTCTCAGACCCACTCATATTTTAACGGCGGCCCGGGCCAACCCGACTGGCCCAGACGCGAGCCAAACCGTGGGGGCTCCCTGGCAAGCCGTCAGCAACTGTAACACTAGCGCCTGAATTGCTGTTTGACGATGTAACCCGGTGTTGTTTTAAGAGGGCCTCCCGAAAAAGGATTCAATCATTTTCTTTCTCACTTACTATTCCCAGCATGGGAGCAGAGAGAGGGAAGAGGGGAGGGAGGGAGAGAGAGAGAGAGAGAGAGAGAGAGAGAGAGAGAGAGAGAGAGAGAGAGAGAGAGAGAAAGAGAGCAGCATTCCTATAACCAGTGAAGGATAGACATTACAGCGGACATTTCCGGAGTGGAGTGGAGTAAAGCTCTGACAAGCCACTTCTTTAATGGGATCTTACAGCTCTTACTGAGAACCCAGAGCAGAACCTTAAGCAGAGCAGGTTACTCTCTAAGAAGAAACAAAGTTACTTGTTTGTCCCTATGGGAGAACACTTTTTGATTCAGGATAGAACCCTTCAGTGGAAAATGATCTACTTACAACATTTTAGTGGTGACAGGGTTCCACCCTTCCACATAGAACACCCACCACATCCACTCACTCAGATGTGGTTCACTGTGACACTGAGACATGGGAACAAGAACTGAAGTAACCTGGGAGAGCCTGCATCTCCGTGTGTGTGTGTGTGTGTGTGTGTGTGTGTGTGTGTGTGTGTGTGTGTGTGTGTGTGCGTGTGTGCGAGCAGTGGTGTAAAGTACTTGTGTAAAAATACTTCAAAGTACTACTTAAGTAGTTTTTGGGGGTATCTGTACTTTACTTTACTATTTATATTTTTGACAACTTTTACTTTTACTTCACTACATTCCTAAAGAAAATATTGTAATTTTTACTCCATACATTTTCCCTTTCACCCAAAAGTACTCGTTACATTTTGACAGGAAAATGGCCCAATTCACCCAATTAAAGAGAACATCCCTGGTCATCCCTACTGCCTCTGATCTGGTGGACTCACTAAACAGAGAACATCCCTGGTCGTCCCTACTGCCTCTGATCTGGCAGACTCACTAAATAGAGAACATCCCTGGTCATCCCTACTGCCTCTGATCTGGTGGACTCACTAAACAGAGAACATCCCTGGTCATCCCTACTGCCTCTGATCTGGTGGACTCACTAAATAGAGAACATCCCTGGTCATCCCTACTGCCTCTGATCTGGTGGACTCACTAAACAGAGAACATCCCTGGTCATCCCTACTGCGTCTGATCTGGTGGACTCACTAAATAGAGAACATCCCTGGTCATCCCTACTGCCTCTGATCTGGTGGACTCACTAAACAGAGAACATCCCTGGTCATCCCTACTGCCTCTGATCTGGTGGACTCACTAAACAGAGATCATCCCTACTGCCTCTGATCTGGAGGACTCACTAAACAGAGAACATCCCTGGTCATCCCTACTGCCTCTGATCTGGTGGACTCACTAAACAGAGAACATCCCTGGTCAACCCTACTGCCTCTGATCTGGAGGACTCACTAACAGAGAACATCCCTGGTCAACCCTACTGCCTCTGATCTGGTGGACTCACTAAACAGAGAACATCCCTGGTCATCCCTACTGCCTCTGATCTGGTGAACTCACTAAACAGAGAACATCCCTGGTCATCCCTACTGCCTCTGATCTGGAGGACTCACTAAACAGAGAATATCCCTGGTCATCCCTACTGCCTCTGATCTGGTGGACTCACTAAACAGAGAACATCCCTGGTCATCCCTACAGCCTCTGATCTGGTGGACTCACTAAACAGAGAACATCCCTGGTCATCCCTACTGCCTCTGATCTGGTGGACTCACTAAACAGAGAACATCCCTGGTCATCCCTACTGCCTCTGATCTGGAGGACTCACTAAACAGAGAACATCCCTGGTCATCCCTACGCCTCTGATCTGGGGACTCACTAAACAGAGAACATCCCTGGTCATCCCTACTGTCTCTGATCTGGTGGAGTAACTAAACAGAGAACATCCCTGGTCATCCCTACAGCCTCTGATCTGGTGGACTCACTAAACAGAGAACATCCCTGGTCATCCCTACTGCCTCTGATCTGGTGGACTCACTAAACAGAGAACATCCCTGGTAAACCCTACTGCCTCTGATCTGGTGGACTCACTAAACAGAGAACATCCCTGGTCGTCCCTACTGCCTCTGATCTGGTGGACTCACTAAACAGAGAACATCCCTGGTCATCCCTACTGCCTCTGATCTGGTGGACTCACTAAACAGAGAACATCCCTGGTCATCCCTACTGCCTCTGATCTGGTGGACTCACTAAACAGAGAACATCCCTGGTCGTCCCTACTGCCTCTGATCTGGTGGACTCACTAAACAGAGAACATCCCTGGTCATCCCTACTGCCTCTGATCAGGTGGACTCACTAAACAGAGAACATCCCTGGTCATCCCTACTGCCTCTGATCTGGTGGACTCACTAAACAGAGAACATCCCTGGTCATCCCTACTACCTCTGATCTGGTGAACTCACTAAACACATGCTTTGTTTGTAAATGAATGTCAGATTGTTGTAGTGAACCCTGGCTATGCGTAAAATCAACAACAAAATCAACAACTGGTTTGCATAATATAAGGACGTTGAAATTATTAGTATGTTTACTTTAACTTTTGATACTTAAGTATATTTAAAACCCAAATACTTTTAGACTTTTACTCAAGTAGTATTTTACTGGGTGACATTAACTTTTACTTTAGTTATTTTCTATTAAGGTATCTTTACTTTTACTCAAGTATGACTTTTGGGTACTTTTTCCACTACTGTTTGTGTGTGTGTGTCCTCACACTCAGCCTGTGTGTACTGTATCCCTGACACCCACTTTGAGACATCTGAAGCACTGTGTACATACTACCACAAGTGGCATCACTGTGAGAGTGGATCACCTTACTCTACCTCCATCAGTGAGACTTCCTGACACAAGCCTTTGTGAGCTGATAGGAGGGTTGGTATGACTTGATTGTCATCCTACTGATGTAGACCATTGGACAAAGACACGGGATGATAGATCTATGACTGTAATGTATGGCCCTACATACTAGTGTATCCCATTGAATAGAGACAGGCTCTTACAGTATGTCTGTGCAGCTGAGAGATAAGATTAGCAGTTAGCATTTTGACATAGGATGAATGGAGGGTCCAATTAGCATGGGGTTTGATTGGCATTGCCCATCACTGGGGCTAGGGTTAGGATTAGGGTTAGTGTTATGGCTAGGTTTGAGCCATAGAGATAGATAGAGGACTGCATTGCCTCAAAACCCCATTTTAGCATGGGCAGCACCATTGAGGACTTTCACCATGTTTAAGTAGTCAACAGGGTGAGACTTCCTATGGTTTGGGCACTGCCCATGCTCTCACAGACGCCATAATGGGACAGATACAAGGTTGAGTCCTCTAACTGTCTCTATGGGTTGAGCCAGGCTGTGGACATGAAGCTAGGATTAGGTTTAGAGTTAGGGCTTAGGGTTATGGCTAGTGTAAGGGTTGAACCGGGGTGTGGACATGAAGCTAGGATTAGGCTCAGAGATAGAGTTAGGGCTTAGGGTTATGGCTAGTGTAAGGGTTGAGTCAGGCTGTTGACATGAAGCTAGGATTAGGTTTAGAGTTAGGGCTTAGGGTTATGGCTAGTGTAAGGGTTGAGTCAGGCTGTTGACATGAAGCTAGGATTAGGCTCAGAGATAGAGTTAGGGCTTAGGGTTATGGCTAGTGTAAGGGTTGAGTCAGGCTGTTGACATGAAGCTAGGATTAGGTTTAGAGTTAGGGTTTAGGGTTATGGCTAGTGTAAGGGTTGAGTCAGGCTGTTGACATGAAGCTAGGATTAGGTTTAGAGTTAGGGTTTAGGGTTATGGCTAGTGTAAGGGTTGAACCGGGGTGTGGACATGAAGCTAGGATTAGGCTCAGAGTTAGAGTTAGGGGTTTAAATCTGGGCATTGTTTATACAGCATGCATGATTCCTGTATTCCTTACTGAACACTGTGTCTGTGATCAACATTCAGCAAAGGACACAGATAATTCACTGGACACTCAAAACTCACCAACGCCCTCGTTGACCCCATGCAGTTCACCTACAGAGCCAATAGGTCTGTGAACAACACCGTCAACATGGGCCTCCACTACATCCTCCAACACCTCGACAACCCAAGGAGATATGTGAGGATATCGTTTGTGGACTAGCTTAGCCATCAACACAATCCTTCCGGAACCTGCTACAGCACAAACTCACCCAGCTGAACATATCAGACTCCACCTGCCTGTTGATCACCGATTTTCTGACCAACAACACACAGCACGTTTAAGATGGGAAAACTATTTTTCAGACTCATTATCTCTCAGCACAGGGGGTGCAGGCTTGGTGTTCCTCCTCCTCTACTCCCTCCACACCAATGACTGCACCTCCTCTACTCCCTCCACACCAATGACTGCACCTCCTCTACTCCCTCCACACCAATGACTTTACTTCCTCTACTCCCTCCACACCAATGACTGCACCTCCTCTTCTCCCTCCACACCAATGACTGCACCTCCTCTACTCCCTCCAAACCAATGACTGCACCTCCTCTACTCCCTCCACACCAATGACTGCACTTCCTCTACTCCCTCCACACCAATGAATGCACCTCCTCTACTCCCTCCACACCAATGACTGCACCTCCTCTACTCCCTCCACACCAATTACTGCACCTCCTCTACTCCCTCCACACCAATGACTGCACTTCCTCTACTCCCTCCACACCAATGAATGCACCTCCTCTACTCCCTCCACACCAATGACTGCACCTCCTCTACTCCCTCCACACCAATGACTGCGCCTCCTCTTCTCCCTTCACACCAATGAATGCACCTCCTCTACTCCCTCCACACCAATGACTGCACTTCCTCTACTCCCTCCACACCAATGAATGCACCTCCTCTACTCCCTCCACACCAATGACTGCACCTCCTCTACTCCCTCCACACCAATGACTGCGCCTCCTCTTCTCCCTTCACACCAATGAATGCACCTCCTCTACTCCCTCCACACCAATGACTGAACCTCCAACGACACATCTGTCAAACTACTCAGGTTTGTTGATGACGTCGCCCTGGTCGGTCTCATCTCCGACGGCGACGAGTCCAAGTATCGTTGAAGAGGTTGACTACCTGGTGGTCTGGTGCAGTCGCAACAACCTGGAATTCAACACAGTCAGAAACCTTGGAGATGGTGGCTGCCTGGTGGTCTGGTGCAGTCGCAACAACCTGGAATTCAACACAGTCAGAAACCTTGGAGATGGTGGCTGCCTGGTGGTCTGGTGCAGTCACAACAACCTGGAATTCAACACAGTCAGAAACCTTGGAGATGGTGGCTGCCTGGTGGTCTGGTGCAGTCGCAACAACCAGGAATTCAACACAGTCAGAAACCTTGGAGATGGTGGCTGCCTGGTGGTCTGGTGCAGTCGCAACAACCTGGAATTCAACACAGTCAGAAACCTTGGAGATGGTGGCTACCTGGTGGTCTGGTGCAGTCACAACAACCTGGAATTCAACACATTCAGAAACCTTGGAGATGGTGGCTGCCTGGTGGTCTGGTGCAGTCGCAACAACCTGGAATTCAACACAGTCAGAAACCTTGGAGATGGTGGCTGCCTGGTGGTCTGGTGCAGTCGCAACAACCTGGAATTCAACACAGTCAGAAACCTTGGAGATGGTGGCTACCTGGTGGTCTGGTGCAGTCGCAACAACCTGGAATTCAACACAGTCAGAAACCTTGGAGATGGTGACTACCTGGTGGTCTGGTGCAGTCACAACAACCTGGAATTCAACACAGTCAGAAACCTTGGAGATGGTGGCTACCTGGTGGTCTGGTGCAGTCACAACAACCTGGAATTCAACACAGTCAGAAACCTTGGAGATGGTGGCTACCTGGTGGTCTGGTGCAGTCACAACAACCTGGAATTCAACACAGTCAGAAACCTTGGAGATGGTGGCTGCCTGGTGGTCTGGTGCAGTCGCAACAACCTGGAATTCAACACATTCAGAAACCTTGGAGATGGTGGCTGCCTGGTGGTCTGGTGCAGTCGCAACAACCTGGAATTCAACACAGTCAGAAACCTTGGAGATGGTGGCTGCCTGGTGGTCTGGTGCAGTCGCAACAACCTGGAATTCAACACAGTCAGAAACCTTGGAGATGGTGGCTACCTGGTGGTCTGGTGCAGTCGCAACAACCTGGAATTCAACACAGTCAGAAACCTTGGAGATGGTGGCTACCTGGTGGTCTGGTGCAGTCGCAACAACCAGGAATTCAACACAGTCAGAAACCTTGGAGATGGTGGCTGCCTGGTGGTCTGGTGCAGTCGCAACAACCTGGAATTCAACACAGTCAGAAACCTTGGAGATGGTGGCTGCCTGGTGGTCTGGTGCAGTCGCAACAACCTGGAATTCAACACAGTCAGAAACCTTGGAGATGGTGGCTGCCTGGTGGTCTGGTGCAGTCGCAACAACCTGGAATTCAACACAGTCAGAAACCTTGGAGATGGTGGCTGCCTGTTGGTCTGGTGCAGTCACAACAACCTGGAATTCAACACAGTCAGAAACCTTGGAGATGGTGGCTACCTGGTGGTCTGGTGCAGTCGCAACAACCTGGAATTCAACACAGTCAGAAACCTTGGAGATGGTGACTACCTGGTGGTCTGGTGCAGTCACAACAACCTGGAATTCAACACAGTCAGAAACCTTGGAGATGGTGGCTACCTGGTGGTCTGGTGCAGTCGCAACAACCTGGAATTCAACACAGTCAGAAACCTTGGAGATGGTGGCTACCTGGTGGTCTGGTGCAGTCGCAACAACCTGGAATTCAACACAGTCAGAAACCTTGGAGATGGTGACTACCTGGTGGTCTGGTGCAGTCGCAACAACCTGGAATTCAACACAGTCAGAAACCTTGGAGATGGTGGCTGCCTGGTGGTCTGGTGCAGTCGCAACAACCTGGAATTCAACACAGTCAGAAACCTTGGAGATGGTGGCTACCTGGTGGTCTGGTGCAGTCGCAACAACCTGGAATTCAACACAGTCAGAAACCTTGGAGATGGTGGCTGCCTTCAGAGAACGCTCCTCACCACCATCTCTCCCCCTCCAGATGAATGGCTCAGCTGTTAGCACGGCCAAGTCATTCAAATTCCTGGGGACAATCATCTCCCACAACCTCAAGTGGGAGGACAACATCACAGTATTGACCAGGAAGGCTCAGCAGAGGATGTACTATCTTGGACAATTCTAGTTGGGTTCTACATGTCCATCATTGAGTCCATTCTCACCTCTTCTATCACAATCTGGTTTGGGTCTGCGTCTGCCTGCTGCAAGGGAACACTGTAGCACATAGTCCAATCTACGGAGAAGGCTGTCACCTGCCCATCATCATGGACCTGTACGCCTCCAGAACAATGAAGTGTGCAGGTCAGATCATCGCCGACTTTGCCCACCCCGGACACCCCGTTTTTCAAAGACTCCGCTCTGGCAGACGGTTTAGGTCCATCTCTGAACAGATTCCTCCCCCATGCTGTGGTCCTGAACATCCAACCATGCTGTGGTCCTGAACATCCAACCAGGCTGTGGTCCTGAACATCCAACCATGCTGTGGTCCTCGTCAACCGGTCATCGGGCTCATAGGGATTAAGTGACTTTGCATTGGGCCAATAGAGCCCCACATTGGAGGTGTCTCTCTCGGAGAAGGTGATTTTTATCAATATATTGGGCTCTATTTACTATCAGATTCAAAAATTATATTTAGCATCAAAGTAGACATCATACAAAACTACAAATCCATGGCAGTTCCTGCACGTCATCTCTAGCAAACACCTTTACGAACAGGTATTGTGTCAATTTAAAACTTGCACCAGACAGCTCAGAGAATTGTTAATTTAAAGACAATTTTGCCAAGGTATTCATTACTACATTTAGCTAATATTAGATAGTTCATCCAGAGATTCTTACCTTTGTCTCGATTCAGCAGTCTCATCTAGATCATCATGGTATTTGTAGTTATTTATGTTAGCCAAATTAGCAGCTAATTACCGTTTCATTTTTGGTGGGTAAAATAAAAAGTTACGTTTTCCCAGAGTGATTTACACAGTTATCGTCAAGCCAGGGTAAGCCTACACAAAGCACAGCCCTTATTTTAAGTGTTTGTAAAATCCCCTATGGGAAAAAATGAATGGTGGAAAAAACGATTGGAACCATTTCCTTATTTGACTGCATGGTTTTATGGCAATTATGACTCATACTGTAATACTCTATTACTGCACCTTTTCACCCCTGATCTCAATACTAATCTGTGCTATAATACATTTGCACTATGTACACCTCCACACAACACTGTATATATTCACCATGGCAACAACCCTCCCTCTCCGCATACATAGATATAGCCCCTCAGTAAAATGTATATTCCCACTGTAACCAGCCTATACTCCAACGTTTTATGTTTTATGTTTACTGTTTCGATATTGTTCATTTTGTATGATGTGTATAATATGAAGGCAACATGTAAAGTGTTGGTCCCATGTGTGACGACCCTCCCACTCTGTCTGCCGTATTCTCTCTCTGTTCTTGTTTCCTTATTAGGATGCTGGTGGGCGGAGTTGGAAGGGTCGTCAGCTAAATGGGAAGCACCTGGGCCCGGGTGTGTCCCAGGATAAATAGACCTCTTCCACAGTCATTGGGGAGTCTCTCTCCACGCAGACACATCGTTGTTTTTGGTTGTGGTATCTAATAAATATATATTTTTGATACTCCTTGTCTCCACGTTGTCTCCCTTTTGTTGCGAACTCTGAGCCGGTTCGTAACAAGATATCCCAGAAATGGTCTATACACAAAAAAAAGCTTATTTCTCTAAAATGTTGTGAACAACTTTGTTTTCATCCCTGTTAGTGAGCATATCTCCTTTGCCAAGATAATCCATCCACCTGACAGGTGTGGCATATCAAGTAGCTGATTAAACAGCATTATCATTACACAGGTGCACCTTGTGCTGGGTACAATAAAAGTCCACTTTAAAATGTGCAGTTTTGTCACACAACACAACACAAGTTTTGAGGGAGTGTGCAATTGGCATGCTGACTGCAGGAATGTCCATCAGAGCTATTGCCAGAGAATTTAATGTTAACTTCTCTAACATAAGCTGCCTCCAATGTCGTTTTAGAGAATTTGACAGTACATCCAACCAGCCTCTCAACCGCAAACCACGTGTAACCACGCCATCCCAGGACCTCCACATCCGGCTTCATCAGCTGCGGGATGGTCTGAGACCAGCCACCCGGACAGCTGATGAAACTGGAGTATTTCTGTTTGTAATAAAGCCCTCTTAAATTGACTAATTTCCTTATGTGAACTGTAACTCAGTAAAACCGTTGAAATTGTTGCATGTTGCGTTTATATTTTTGATCAGTATATATTGTTTATTTCTGGCAGCACCTTCCCACTAAGCACATTCTGGTAAGTGTACTGGAGAATAAACTTGATTCTGATTCTGACTGTCTTCACACCTGTCTTTGTCTGCATCCCCAATGCCATCCTTTTCCCTACATAGTGCACTACTGTTGACCAGAGCTCTATGGGCCCTGGTCCAAAGTAGTACACTATATAGGGAAAGGGTACCATTTAGGATGTACCTTTTGACATTTCTGAGGAGCACAGTAAACTGATTTCCTCTTTGATGTAAAGACAACAGGTAACATGCTGGTAGATTTCTCAGTGAGAGAAGTTCATTACAGGCTAAAGATGAAGTCTAATCCAATAGTCCAGTCCAGGAATATTGATGTAATATGAACTAAGGTTGTGGCTTTGCAAATATTCAATTGAGTAACATTGACTGATATGATTTAGCCAAACTTAACTAGCTTCATGTAATGGCATTAGAAAACAACTGGGCATCTGTAGATAGCCGTTCTGCCAGTCTTAGTTCCTCAAGCTTAAAACATCAATAACAGGATGTAACATAATGCCAACAATATAGTCAATGCCCAACCCAACCCTATAGTCAATGCCCAACCCAACCCAACACTATAGTCAATGCCCAACCCAACCCAACACTATAGTCAATGCCCAACCCAACACTATAGTCAATGCCCAACCCAACACTATAGTCAATGTCCAACCCAACAATATAGTCAATGCCCAACCCAACCAAACACTATAGTCAATGCCCAACCCAACAATATAGTCAATGCCCAACCCAACCCAACACTATAGTCAATGTCCAACCCAACACTATAGTCAATGCCCAACCCAACACTATAGTCAATGTCCAACCCAACACTATAGTCAATGCCCAACCCAACCCAACACTATAGTCAATGTCCAACCCAACCCAACACTATAGTCAATGCCCAACCCAACACTATAGTCAATGTCCAACCCAACACTATAGTCAATGCCCAACCCAACACTATAGTCAATGCCCAACCCAACACTATAGTCAATGCCCAACCCAACCCAACACTATAGTTAATGCCCAACCCAACACTATAGTCAATGCCCAACCCAACAATATAGTCAATGCCCAACCCAGCCCAACACTATAGTCAATGCCCAACCCAACCCAACACTATAGTCAATGCCCAACCCAACACTATAGTCAATGTCCAACCCAACACTATAGTCAATGCCCAACCCAACACTATAGTCAATGCCCAACCCAACCCTATAGTCAATGCCCAACCCAACACTATAGTCAATGTCCAACCCAACCCAACACTATAGTCAATGCCCAACCCAACACTATAGTCAATGCCCAACCCAACACTATAGTCAATGTCCAACCCAACAATATAGTCAATGCCCAACCCAACACTATAGTCAATGCCCAACCCAACACTATAGTCAATGTCCAACCCAACCCAACACTATAGTCAATGCCCAACCCAACACTATAGTCAATGCCCAACCCAACACTATAGTCAATGTCCAACCCAACAATATAGTCAATGCCCAACCCAACACTATAGTCAATGTCCAACCCAATGCCAACACTATAGTCAATGCCCAACCCAACACTATAGTCAATGTCCAACCCAACACTATAGTTAATGCCCAACCCAACACTATAGTCAATGCCCAACCCAACACTATAGTCAATGTCCAACCCAACACTATAGTCAATGTCCAACCCAACACTATAGTCAATGTCCAACCCAACACTATAGTCAATGTCCAACCCAACACTATAGTCAATGTCCAACCAACACTATAGTCAATGTCCAACCCAACACTATAGTCAATGCCCAACCCAACACTATAGTCAATGCCCAACCCAATACCAACATCCATTCAGGTTGCCCTTGAGCCTTCACACGAATCTCTCTCTCTCTCTCTCTCTCTCTCTCTCTCTCTCTCTCTCTCTCTCTCTCTCTCTCTCTCTCTCTCACCTCCTCTACTCAGCCGTCCTACCCTCACCCCCCTCTCTCTCACCCCTCCTCTCCTCCTCTCCCCCACCTGAATGGTGATCTGTGGAACATCATTTATGTAAATGTAATTAGGCCAGAAACATGATAGTGGAACGCAGGGTGCCAACGGAAATGTATCACTGTGAACGCTTCGGCTCTAAACATTCAATTAAAATATTGAGTTTCGCCAGATTTAATCTAAGCCTAATAAATGACGACATGGTGGAAGGAAAGCAGGCAAGGGGTGAGTGGTACAGCATTACCACATCTGACTGGAGGAGGAGGTAGAGGAGAGGTTGGGAAGCCTACTGTAATGGTCTCCTAGATCCAGAGAGGGGAGAGGAGGAGGAGGAGGAGGAGGAGGAGGAGGAGGAGGAGGTAGAGGAGAGGTTGGGAAGCCTACTGTAATGGTCTCCTAGATCCAGAGAGGGGAGAGGAGGAGGAGGAGGAGGAGGAGGAGGAGGAGGAGGAGGAGGAGGAGGGAGGAGGAGGAGGAGGAGGAGAGGTTGGGAAGCCTACTGTAATGGCCTCCCAGATCCAGAGTGGGGGAGGAGGAGGAGGAGGAGGAGGAGGAGGAGAGGTTGGGAAGCCTACTGTAATGGCCTCCCAGATCCAGAGAGGGGAGAGGAGGAGGAGGAGGAGGAGGTGGAGGAGGAGGAGGAGAGGTTGGGAAGCCTACTGTAATGGCCTCCTAGATCCAGAGAGGGGAGAGGAGGAGGAGGAGGAGGTAGAGGAGGATGGAGGAGGTAGAGGAGAGGTTGGGAAGCCTACTGTAATGGTCTCCTAGATCCAGAGAGGGGAGAGGAGGAGGAGGAGGAGGAGGAGGAGGAGGAGGAGGAGGTAGAGGAGGAGGAGGTAGAGGAGAGGTTGGGAAGCCTACTGTAATGGTCTCCTAGATCCAGAGTGGGGAGAGGAGAGGAGGAGGAGGAGGAGGAGGAGGAGGAGGAGGAGGTAGAGGAGGAGGAGGTAGAGGAGAGGTTGGGGAAGCCTACTGTAATGGCCTCCCAGATCCAGAGAGGGGAGAGGAAGTGGAGGAGGAGGAGGAGGAGGAGGTAGAGGAGAGGTTGGGAAGCTTACTGTAATGGCCTCCCAGATCCAGAGAGGGGAGAGGAAGTGGAGGAGGAGGAGGAGGTAGAGGAAAGGTTGGGGAAGCCTACTGTAATGGTCTCCTAGATCCAGAGTGGGGAGAGGAGGAGGAGGACACACACTATACAGTGGTTGGACCAAGAGGACCAAGAGTGACCAGAGATGGATCAGAGAGGGTCCAGACAGGGAGAGGGACCAGAGAGGGACCAGAGAGAAACCAGAGGGACCAGAGAGGGACCAGACAGGGAGAGGGACCAGAGAGGGACCAGAGGGGGATCAGAGAGGGTCCAGACAGGGACCAGAGAGGGACCAGAGAGGGACCAGAGAGGGACCAGAGGGGGATCAGAGAGGGTCCAGACAGGGACCAGAGGGGGACCGGAGAGTGACCAGAGAGGGACCAGAGGGGGACCGGAGAGTGACCAGAGAGGGACCAGAGGGGGAACAGAGAGGGACAGAGAGGGTCCAGAGAGGGACCATAGAGGGATCAGAGAGTGACAGGGACCAGAGAGGGACCATAGAGGGACCAGAGAGGGACCAGAGAGGGACCAGAGAGGGAACAGAGAGGGTCCAGAGAGGGACCAGAGAGGGACCAGAGAGGGTCCAGAGAGGGACCAGAGAGGGACCAGAGAGGGACCAGAGAGGGACCAGAGAGGGTCCAGAGAGGGTCCAGAGAGGGACCAGAGAGGGACCAGAGAGGGTCCAGAGAGGGACCGGAGGGGGAACAGAGAGGGACCAGACAGGGAGAGGGTCCAGAGAGGGTCCAGAGAGGGTCCAGAGAGGGACCAGACAGGGAGAGGGTCCAGAGAGGGTCCAGAGAGGGTCCAGAGAGGGACCAGACAGGGAGAGGGTCCAGAGAGGGTCCAGAGAGGGTCCAGAGAGGGTCCAGAGAGTGACCATAGAGGGACCAGAGAGGGTCCAGAGAGGGTCCAGAGAGGGACCAGAGAGTGACCATAGAGGGACCAGAGAGGGACCAGAGAGGGTCCAGAGAGGGTCCAGAGAGGGTCCAGAGAGGGACCAGACAGGGAGAGGGTCCAGAGAGGGTCCAGAGAGGGTCCAGAGAGGGACCAGAGAGGGTCCAGAGAGGGACCAGAGAGGGACCAGAGAGGGACCAGAGAGTGTCCAGAGAGGGTCCAGAGAGGGACCAGAGAGGGACCAGAGAGGGACCGGAGGGGGAACAGAGAGGGACCAGACAGGGAGAGGGTCCAGAGAGGGTCCAGAGAGGGTCCAGAGAAGGACCAGACAGGGAGAGGGTCCAGAGAGGGTCCAGAGAGGGACCAGAGAGGGACCAGAGAGGGTCCAGAGAGGGACCAGAGAGGGACCAGAGAGGGACCAGAGAGGGTCCAGAGAGGGTCCAGAGAGGGTCCAGAGAGGGACCAGAGAGGGACCAGAGAGGGACCAGAGAGGGTCCAGAGAGGGACCAGAGAGGGACCAGAGAGGGTCCAGAGAGGGACCAGAGAGGGACCAGAGAGGGACCAGAGAGGGACCAGAGAGGGACCAGAGAGGGTCCAGAGAGGGACCAGAGAGGGACCAGAGAGGACATGGACAGACGTCCAATCCAGCCTAACTTTTGTTCTACACCTGGACCTATGGTTGAGAATGAATATAATACAACAAAATCCTGAATGTTTTCCCCAAAAAATCCAAATGTCCCTATCTTACTCTGGAAAGTGTTTGTTTAGCAAGCGTAGTTGTGCCAGTAACATACAAAATGAGTTGGTTCCATTCGACAACAACCATACGGTGATTTGGGTAAATATATTTCAACCCACACCTTGCTCCTTCCTGCATTTCGCTATAGGGGACCTGTATGGCAGTGACACTGGCACCCTGTCACAAGATAACAAGGTTGGTGATGTGGAGGGTGTGTGTGTGTGTGTGTGTGTGTGTGTGTGTGTGTGTGTGTGTGTGTGTGTGTGTGTGTGTGTGTGTGTGTGTGTGTGTGTGTGGTGTGTGTGTGTGTGTGTGTGTGTGTGTGTGTGTGTGTGTGTGTGTGTGTGTGTGTGTGTGTGTGTGTGTGTGTGTGTGTGTGTGTGTGTGTGTGTGTGTGTGTGTGTGTGTGTGTGATGGAGAGTGTAGTGTCAGACTGGGTGCTGATACTTGTGCATGTGTTTCCAAGGTGATAAACCTTTCACTCTGCAGGTGAGGAGGAGCAGTTGAGAAATGTGTTGGATGGTTCACACCACGGCAAACACACACATGTACTCCACCTACACAGACACGCACACTGCAGCGGAAATACATGCACGCACCTACACACATACACAAACACATACACACAGACACGCACACT
>NW_021822233.1:778294-791717 GCF_901001165.1 Salmo trutta
ACCAGACATGCCCCCCCGTCCCCCGTCCCCCGTCCCCTCCCCTGGCCACCGATAGCACCACCATATTTTATTCATTCGTAATTAACTGAATTCCATTTGAAGAAAAAAAAAATACAGACCAGTATGTCGTCTAAAAAAGAACTCATCCCAAACACAAGGCCGAGGTTACGTGTGGGACGGAGGATGTTTGTCAAGGATATAAACACCCCTCTAAATCTGATATTGGTACGATCCATTATTTACTGGAGATACAGTGTTAGCCAGGTATGTTGTGTCGGTTGTAATTACAATGGAAACTAGGGTTGTGTTCCATAAAACAATGTAACAGGGTGTGTGAAAGCATCACAGTGGAATGTATAGAATCCCAGATGATGTCAGACAGTTCTAGACAGCATCAGCGCTGTGTCCACCAGCGGTTCCCCTGTTCATTCTTGCTCACGCCCGGTTTCCTCGCCCGGTTTCCTCGCCCGGTTTCCTCGTCTGGTGTGGGAACACACACTAATGGAGTCGTCGTCCCACACAGCCAATGTCCTTATATTTTATTAACATCACCAGACTATCGTCCGTTTGTTGATACACACCTCAACCTGTCAGTAACTCTATCCTCAGACCTCTTATCTCTGGCAACTGCCCCCTGCCCTGGCCACTGTACACACACACACACACGCACGCACGCACGCGCACGCGCACACACACATGCACACACACACACACACACACACACACACACACACACACACACACACACACACACACACACACACACACACACACACACAGCCCTGCCAGCTGCCAACCACCCAGAGGACACCTGAGGGTGGCAGACAGACGAGGGAGGAGGAGGTGGAGGGGTGAAGGTTGGAGTGGCATGGTGCACAGCAGAGATTCAGAATCATCTGCTGGGGTGAGGAGGAAGGGGAGGAGGGGGAGAGGTGGGTGACAGTTGGTACTGCTGTGTCAGGGGAAAGGAGAAGCAAGAGGTGTAGGGTGTAGAAACACCTCTCCCCTCCCCTCTCTCTTCCCTCTCCTACCTCTCCCCTCCCTCTCCTCCCCCCTTCCCTCCCTTATTTCCACAGCATCACAACAGTCGATTTCTAGGGCGGGCCCTCACCTTCTCACCCACGCCCAACCCCCAGGATATCGTTAGCCTCTTCGCTAACAACTAAAGCTGACACCTTTCCCCCACTCTCAACCCCTTGGGATACCGTTAGCCTCTTTGCTACCAGCTAAAGCTAAAACCTTTCCCCCACTCTCAACCCCCGGGATACAATTAGCCTCTTCGCTAACAGCTTAAGCTGACACCTTTCCCCCACTCTCAACCTCTCGGGATACCGTTAGCCTCTTCGCTACCAGCTAAAGCTAACACCTTTCTCCCACTCTCAACCCCCAGGATACCGTTAGCCTTTTTGCTACCAGCTAAAGCTAACATCTTTCCCCCACTCTCAACCCCTCGGGATACCATTAGCCTCTTCGCTACCAGCTAAAGCTAACACCTTTCACCCACTCTCCACCCCCGGGATACCGTTAGCCTCTTTGCTATCAGCTAAAGCTAACACCTTTCTCCCACTCTCAACCCCCGAGATACCGTTAGCCTCTTTGCTATCAGCTAACAGCTCACAACTAACAGCTGGCCCTGAAGACAACCTGGGAGAAAAGGGGTGAATGTCAGCAGCGACACCTTAAATACATGTTTTAGTGATGCATGCTAAACTAGCGTTGTGTGCTCACTGCTAGCTGGCGTACATGAATGGGTAATAAGGATGTTAAAGAGGTCTGGGAAAAAAAACCTGTGTGACGTCCATGTTGATACCAACACTAGAGAGGTGAAATGTGTCTACTTAGTATTATATGTGATCAACACCTTAGTGACAGGTCCATGTACTGCTCGAAATAAGTTTTAGTTTGTGCTCATGTGAGGACTTAACGATGGTTGTGTGTCATTTCAGAATTTCTTTCTGGAAGTGGGTTGCATATACAGTAGGACTTTCAACACAGATATAGTTACATCACGCTCCCTTCTCTCAAACCAGTGACCTTTGGGTTACTGGCCCAATGCTCTTAACCGCTAGGCTATCTGCCTCTCCACTTAAACTAAATCTCTGTGACCACTAGAAGCCACGATACTGTGTAAGACCAAAACAAAAGCATTGTTCAACGAGATTACTTCAGTGTTATATATACACAGAACGCCTCAGCCCTAACCGTCTGCTCTGACCTTAACTTTCAGAATAATCAATTTATGGGCCTCTACAACACTAATGCCCAAGTAAGGGCATGTGGGCTGGTCTGGGCCAATCGGATGACAGCTTTTTTGACCTCTGATCTGGGGGGCAGAGCTCCTTTTAATTGATACCTGTGCAGAGCTCCTTTTAATTTTGTTATGAATGTGTTGCCTAACAGCACATGAAAGAAGGAGAGGGAGAGGGAGAGAGAGAGAGAGAGAGAGAGAGAGAGAGAGAGAGAGAGAGAGAGAGAGAGAGAGAAAGCAGCATTCCTATAACAGCACGTCAGAAATCAGCTCAATGTAATTGAAGAATCCACAGAATAATTTCCTCAGCGAAAACAATATACTGAGAAAATGTCAAATTGGCATTTTACCAAATTAACGTGCGACAGACCACATATTCACCATGCACACCCTAACCGAAACAAAGAATTTCAAAAAAGTTTTAGACTCAATTTGGCATGAGGGTCTGCTATACAAATTGAAAGAAAAAGGTGTTGAAGGAAAAACATACGACATTATAGAATCCATGCACACAAACAACAAGTGTGCAGTTAAAATGTGTAAAAAACACACATTTCTTTCCACATGGCCAGGGGGTGAGACAGGGATGCAGATTAAGCCCCAACCTTTTCAAAATACATTTCAACGAGGGCACCTGTTGGGGTGTAGGGGGCAGTATTTTCAAGGCTGGATGAAAAACGTACCCAGTTTAAACAGGTTACTACTCTGGCCCAGAAACTAGAATATGCATATTATTAGTTGATTTGGGTAGAAAACACTCTGAAGTTTCTAAAACTGTTTTAATGGTGTCTGTGAGTATAACAGAACTCATATGGCAGGTAAAAACCAGAGAAAAAGTCAGCCAGGAAGTGGAGGATCTGAGAATTGTAGTTCTTCTTTCTAGTCCCTTTCGAAACTACAGTATCTGTGGGGTTACGTTGCACTTCCTAAGGCTTCCATTGGCTGTCAAAAGCCTTCAGAAACTTGTTTCAGCATTCTCCTGTCACTGGGCAGATAATAGGAGCTCACTTACTGAGTGGACTGCCTGGCAACAAAGGGATTGGATATGCGCGGTCCTCGCGCGCTGTTCCTTCTTTTTCTCCTTGAATGAATACGCTATTGTCCGGTTGGAATATTATCGCAATTGTACATTAAAAATACCATAAAGATTGATTTTAAACAGCGTTTGACATGCTTCTAAGTACGGTAATGGAACATTTTGACTTTTCATCTCTGGTTCCGCGCTCACGCGTTATGCCTTTGGATAGTGACCTGAACGCACGAACAAAACGGAGGTATTTGGACATAAATATGGATTATTTCGAACAAAAACAACATTTCTTGTGGAAGTAGCAGTCCTGGGAGTGCATTCTGACGAAGATCAGCAAAAGTAAGAGAATATTTTGAATACTAATTCTGAGTTTAGGTGGCCCCAAACTTGGCGGGTGTCTGTATAGCTTTCTGTGATGGCTGAGCTATGTACTCAGAATATTGAAAAATGTGCTTTCTCCGTAAAGCTATTTTAAAATCTGACAGAGCGGTTGCATCCAGGAGTAGTCTATCTATAATTCTTTAAATAATTGTTATATATTTGATCAACGTTTATGATGAGTATTTCTGTAAATTGATGTGCACATTCACTGGAAGTTTTGGTGGAAATACATTTTCTGAACATCACGCGCCAATGTAAAATGCTGTTTTTGGATATAAATATGAACTTTATCGAAACAAACATACATGTATTGTGTAACATAATGTCCTAGGAGTGTAATCTGATGAAGATCGTCAAAGGTTAGTGCTTCATTTAGCTGTGTTTTGGGTTTTATTGACACATGTCCTTGCTTGGAAAATGGCATAACATAATCTAATGTTTTGCTTTCGCTGTAAAGCCTTTTTGAAATCAGACAATGTGGTTACATCAAGGAGAAGTGTATCTTTAAAATGGTGTAAAATAGTTGTATGTTTGAGAAAGTTGAATTATGACATTTTGTTGTTTTTGAATTTGCCGCCCTGATATTTCACTGGCTGTGTCCCGTAGGTGGGACGCTAGCGTCCCACGTAGCCCATAGAAGATAACAGTCTGCAGCACCCGGCCTCGCCCTACTAGAATCTGAAGTCAAATGTCTACTGTTTGCTGAAGATCTGGTGCTTCTATCCCCAACCAAGGAGGGCCAACAGTGACATCTAGATCTTCTGCACAGATTCTGTCAGATCTCAGCCCTGACAATCAATCTCAGTAAGAGATGGTGTTCCAAAAAAGGTCCCGTTGCCAGGACCAAGAATACAAATTCCAATTAGACACTGTTGCCCTAGAGCACACAAAAAAACTATACATATCGCGGCCTAAACATCAGCGCCACAGGTAACTTCCACAAAGCTGTGAACGGTCTGACAGACAATGCAAGAAGGGCCTTCTATGGCATCAAAAGGAACATAAAATTAGACATACCGATTAGGATCTGTCTAAAAATACTTGAATCAGTTATAGAACCCATTGCCCTTTATGGTTGTGAGTTCTAGTGTCTGCTCACCAACCAAGAATTCACAAAATGGGACAAACACCAAATTGAGACTCTGCATGTAGAATTCTGCAAAAATATCCAGTGTACAACGTAAACACCAAATATTGCATTCAGAGCAAAATTAGACCGATACCCTCTAATTATCAAAATCCAGAAAAGAGACGTTAACTTCTACAACCACCTAAAAGGAAGCAAATCTTCCATAACAAAGCCATCACCTACAGAGAAATTAACCTGGAGAAGAGCCCCCTAAGCAAGCTGGTCCTGGGGCTCTGTTCACAAACACAAACAGACCCCACTGAGCCCCAGGACAGCAACACAATTAGACCCATCCAAATCATGAGAAAACAAAAATATATGACTTGACACATTGGAAAGAATTAACAAAAAAACTGAGCAAACTAGAATGCTATTTGTCCCTAAACAGAATACCTGACCACTGTGACTGACCCAAAATAAAGGGAATATTTTACTGTCTACAGACTCAGTGAGCATAGCCTTGCTATTGAGAAAGGCCTCCATAGGCAGACCTGGCTCTCAAGAGAAGACAGGCTATCTGCACACTGCCCACAAAATGAGGTGGAAACTGAGCTGCACTTCCTAACCTCCTGCCAAATGTATTACCATATTAGAGACACATATTTCCCTCAGATTACACAGATCCACAAAGAATTTGAAAACAAACCCAATTTTGATAAACTCCCATATCTACTGGGTGAAATACCACAGTGTGACATCACAGCAGCAAGATGTGTGACCTGTTGACACAAGAAGAGGGCAACCAGTGAAGAACAAACACCAATGTAAATGATTTATTTTCCCTTTTGTACTTTAACTATTTGCACATCATTACAACACTGAAATGTCTTTATTCTTTTGGAACTTTTGTGAGTGTAATGTTTACTGTTCATTTTTTATTGTTTATTTTTCTTTTGTTTATTATCTATTTCACTTGCTTTGGTAATGTAAACATTTGTTTCCCATGCCATTAAATCCCCTTAAATTGAAATTGAATTGAGAGAGAGAGAAACATGTTAAATGTTGAATCTTAGATGAAATCACAGATAAAGCTTTTTGTGAAGTATTTTGGTTGAGTTTGGAGCTTTGAATACGGTAATTATAACTGGCGACTTCAGATGTTTGTGTTTGGTCATCAAGCTGAATCTGCAACAGTGCCGCTTTGCCAAATAGAGCTCATAACATCTCTGTCATCTGGCTGTGAAGCTTTCCCTGCCAGTGCTGACAAAGTTGTAAGTCCATTCCCCAGTGGTTTCGCTGGGCTATTCTAAACCGCTGTGAACTGACAGTGCCCTTGTACTCACACACACAGTGGCCTTGCAACTCCCTGGCTGGGGTTGTGATCTCCTCTCTTCTGACAGTCCAAGATCTGGCTGGCTGTATGGGCTCACAGGGAAGGAATGTCGGAAAGAGACACTGTAAATAAATACTCTATGCTCACTCAGGCAATGACACAAGGACAGAAAAGACCCTCCATCTCGATCCTCCATCGCTGGCTACCATGGAGGTTGCAAGGCACGTAGAAGGGAGGGAGCAATGACTTAGCAACCCAGTATCACTCTTTTTTATCATCGTGAAGCTACAACGATAATATCAACCATTTGTCGGGAGATGTACAATTTATTTTGGGAAAACTGTGAACCCTCGTACCCAAAACAAGTAATCCTGTTTAACTGTGGCATTAAATTTGTCAAACTGTG
Organism: Salmo trutta; assembly: GCF_901001165.1. NCBI lineage: Eukaryota > Metazoa > Chordata > Actinopteri > Salmoniformes > Salmonidae > Salmo > Salmo trutta. The sequence continues at coordinate 784,762 of NW_021822233.1, forward strand.
CTTAACTTCAGGAAAATACCAAATTCTCTGTTAAAGATTTAAGCCTTGACCTTGTCTCAACTCCACAGATGACCTCGTGACAAGAAAAATAAAAGTTGTCACCTGTTAAGTCTGGAGGCTAGAGTAGTTTAAACTGGAGCCTACATACATTTAGACTAGAGAAGTTTAGCCTGGAGCCTAAAGAAGTTTAGCCTGAAGAAGTTTAGTCTGGAGCCTGAAGAAGTTTAGCCTGGAGCCACTAGAAGTTTAGCCTGGAGCCTCATTTAGCCTGGAGAAGTTCAGCCTGGAGCCTGGAGAAGTTTAGCCTGGAGCCTAAGTATAGTCTGGATCCTAAAGAAGTTTAGCCTGGAGCCTAAAGACGTTTAGCCTGGAGAAGTTTAGTCTGAAGCCTAAAGAAGTTTAGCCTGGAGCCTAAGTATAGTCTCGAGCCTGAATAAGTTTAGCCTGGAGCCTGAAGAAGTTTAGCCTGCAGCCTCTAGAAGTTTAGCCTGGAGCCTAGAGAAGTTTACCCTGGAGCCTCTAGAAGTTTAGCCTGGAGCCTCTAGAAGTTTAGCCTGGAGCCTAGAGAAGTTTAGCGTGGAGAAGTTTAGTCTGGAGCCTGAAGAAGTTTAGCCTGGAGAAGTTTAGCCTGGAGCCTGAAGAAGTTTAGCCTGGAGCCTAAGTTTAGTCTGGAGCCTAAAGAAGTTTAGCCTGGAGTCTCTAAAAATTTAGCCTGGAGCCTCTAGAAGTTTAGCCTGGAGCCTAAAGACGTTTAGCCTGGAGAAGTTTAGTCTGAAGGCTAAAGAAGTTTAGCCTGGAGCCTAAGTATAGTCTGGAGCCTAAAGAAGTTTAGCCTGGAGCCTCTAGAAGTTTAGACTGGAGACTCTAGAAGTTTAGACTGGAGCCTCTAGAAGTTTAGACTGGAGCCTCTAGAAGTTTAGACTGGAGCATCTAGAAGTTTAGCCTGGAGCATCTAGAAGTTTAGACTGGAGACTCTAGAAGTTTAGACTGGAGCCTCTAGAAGTTTAGACTGATAGCAGATGTTCTGAAAGAGCTCTGAACCTGGAGCTGCAAAACCTGGACCCATACAAATCAGCTGGGTTAGACAATCTGGACCCTCTCTTTCTAAAACTATCCGCTGCCATTGTTGCAACCCCTATTACCAGTCTGTTCAACCTCTCTTTCGTATCGTCCGAGATCCCTAAAGATTGGAAAACTGCCGCGATCATCCCCCTTTTCAAAGGGGGTGACACCCTAGACCCAAACTGTTACAGACCTATTTCCATCCTGCCCTGGCTATCCAAAGTCTTCGAAAGCCAAGTTAATAAACAGATCACTGACCATTTCGAATCCCACCGTACCTTCTCCGCTGTGCAATCCGGTTTCTGAGCCGGTCACGGGTGCACCTCAGCCACGCTCAAGGTACTAAATGATATCATAACCGCCATCGATAAAAGACAGTACTGTGCAGCCGTCTTCATCGACCTGGCCAAGGCTTTCGACTCTGTCAATCACCGTATTCTTATCGGCAGACTCAATAGCCTTGGTTTTTCTAATGACTGCCTCGCCTGGTTCACCAACTACATTGCAGACAGAGTTCAGTGTGTAAAATCGGAGGTCATGTTGTCCGGACCTCTGGCAGCCTCTATGGGGGTGCCACAGGGTTCAATTCTCGGGCCGACTCTTTTCTCTGTATATATCAATGATGTCGCTCTTGCTGCGGGCGATTCCCTGATCCACCTCTACGCAGACGACACCATTCTGTATACTTCTGGCCCTTCCATGGACACTGTGCTAACTAACCTCCAAACGAGCTTCAATGCCATACAACACTCCTTCCGTTGCTTCCAACTGCTCTTAAACACTAGTAAAACCAAATGCATGCTTTTCAACTGTTCGCTGCCCGCACCCGCCCGCCCGACTAGCATCACCACCCTGGACGGTTCCGACCCAGAATATGTGGACCACCACAAATACCTAGGTGTCTGGCTAGACTGTAAACTCTCCTTCCAGACTCATATTAAACATCTCCAATCCAAAATCAAATCTAGAATCGGCTTTCTATTTCGCAACAAAGCCTCCTTCACACACGCCGCCAAACTTACCCTAGTAAAACTGAATATCCTACCGATTCTCGACTTCAGCGATGTCATCTAAAAAATAGCTTCCAATACTCTACTCAGCAAACTGGATGCAGTCTATCACAGTGCCATCCGTTTTGTTACCAAATCACCTTATACCACCCACCACTGCGACCTGTATGCTCTAGTCGGCTGGCCCTCACTACATATTCATTGCCAGACCCACTGGCTCCAGGTCATCTATAAGACTATGCTAGGTAAAGCTCTGCCTTATCTCAGTTCACTGGTCACCATAGCAGCACCCACCCGTAGCACGTGCTCCAGCAGGTATATCTCACTGGTCATCCCCAAAGCCAACACCTCATTTGGCCGCCTTTCATATCAGTTCTCTGCTGCCAGTGACTGGAACGAATTGCAAAAATCGCTGAAGTTGGAGACTTTTATTTCCATCACCAACTTTAAACATCAGCTATCTGAGCAGCTAACCGATCGCTGCAGCTGTACATAGCCCATCTGTACATTGCCCACCCAATCTACCTACCTCATCCCCTTACTGTTTTTATTTTATTTACTTTTCTGCTCTTTTTGCACACCAGTATCTCTACATGCACATCTTCATATGCTCATTTATCACTCCATTGTTAATCTGCTAAATTGTAATTATTTGCTCCTATGGCCTATTTATTGCCTACCTCCTCATGCCTTTTGCACACACTGTATATAGACTTTATTGTTTTCTACTGTGTCATTGACTTGTTTATTGTGTTATTGGCTTGTTTGTTTACTCCATGTGTAACTCTGTGTTGTTGTCTGTGTCACACTGCTTTGCTTTATCTTGGCCAGGTCGCAGTTGTAAATGAGAACTTTCTCAACTTGCCTACCTGGTTAAATAAAGGACTTGTTCTCAACTAGTCTACCTGGTTAAATAAAGGACTTGTTCTCAACTAGTCTACCTGGTTAAATAAAGGTGAAATAAAATACAAATAAACGTATAGACTGGAGCCTCTAGAAGTTTAGACTGGATCCTCTAGAAGTTTAGACTGGAGCCTCTAGACGTTTAGACTGGATCCTCTAGAAGTTTAGACTGGAGCCTCTAGACGTTTAGACTGGATCCTCTAGAAGTTTAGACTGGATCCTCTAGAAGTTTAGACTGGAACCTCTAGAAGTTTAGACTGTAGCCTCTAGAAGTATAGACTGTAGCCTCTAGAAGTATAGTCTGGATCCTCTAGAAGTATAGACTGGAGCCTCTAGAAGTTTAGACTGGATCCTCTAGAAGTATAGTCTGGATCCTCTAGAAGTATAGACTGGAGCCTCTAGACGTTTAGACTGGAGCCTCTAGAAGTTTAGACTGGAGCCTCTAGACGTTTAGACTGGAGCCTCTAGAAGTTTAGATGGAGCCTCTAGACGTTTAGACTGGATCCTCTAGAAGTTTAGACTGGATCCTCTAGAAGTTTAGACTGGAGCCTCTAGAAGTTTAGACTGTAGCCTCTAGAAGTATAGACTGTAGCCCCTAGAAGTATAGTCTGGATCCTCTAGAAGTATAGACTGGAGCCTCTAGAAGTTTAGACTGGATCCTCTAGAAGTATAGTCTGGATCCTCTAGAAGTATAGACTGGAGCCTCTAGACGTTTAGACTGGAGCCTCTAGAAGTTTAGACTGGAGCCTCTAGACGTTTAGACTGGAGCCTCTAGAAGTTTAGACTGGAGCCTCTAGACGTTTAGACTGGATCCTCTAGAAGTTTAGACTGGAGCCTCTAGACGTTTAGACTGGATCCTCTAGAAGTTTAGACTGGAGCCTCTAGAAATTTAGACTGGAGCCTCTAGAAGTTTAGACTGGAGCCTCTAGACGTTTAGACTGGATCCTCTAGAAGTTTAGACTGGATCCTCTAGAAGTATAGACTGTATCCTCTAGAAGTATAGACTGTAGCCTCTAGAAGTCTAGAATGGAGTCTCTAGAAGTTTAGCCTGGAGCTTCTAGAAGTTTAGACTGAAGCCTAGAAAACATTAAAAAATACACCATTACCAGCGTACCACCAATCTATCTGCATGCTTTCTCATCAGTTTATCTTTGGTAGCCATATAATCATCCCGCTCAGCGCTCTACAGTCAGTGAATGCACTGCCTATGTAACTCTGTGTCTGCCTCTGTGTTGTTGGCAACGTGGTGACTGAGTAAGGACGGGTGTTGTACCTTATCAGCTTTTCTAATTACTTATCGGTCATGATCAATTAGGAGCGTTTTAAAGCTGCGGTGGTAACTCCAGGGTAAGGTTGTATAAATATACTGGAAGAGTTCAGCTGCCATCATGCCCGACAATTACATTGGTCTGTCACTATGGGGCTGCCATTAATCTCAACTTGTCATCCTTGTTTATGCTGCACATACTGGCTGCCCGCGTGTGTGGGAGGGGCTTGGGAGGAGCTGTGTGTGGGAGGGCCTTGGGAGGAGTTGTGTGTGGGAGGGCCTTGGGAGGAGCTGTGTGTGGGAGGGCCTTGGGAGGAGGCGTGTGTGTGGGAGGGGCTTGAGGGGAGCTGTGTGTGGGAGGGGCTTGAGAGGAGCTGTGTGTGGGAGGGGCTTGAGGGGAGCTGTGTGTGGGAGGGGCTTGAGGGGAGCTGTGTGTGGGAGGGCCTTGGGAGGAGGCGTGTGTGTGGGAGGGGCTTGAGAGAGGAGGTGTGTGTGTGTGTGTGGGAGGGCCTTGGGAGGAGGCGTGTGTGGGAGGGCTTGGGAGGAGGCGTGTGTGTGAGAGTGGTGATATGGGGTTGTGTGTGAGGGGGGGTGATGGGGGCTGTGTGTGAGGGGGGGTGATGGGGATTGTGTGTGAGGGGTGTGTGATGGGGGTTGTGTGTGAGGGGGGTGTGATGGGGGTTGTGTGTGAGGGGGGTGTGATGGGGTTGTGTGTGATGGGGTGTGATGGGGGTTGTGTGTGAGGGGGGGTGTGATGGGGTGTGTGTGAGGGGGTGTTGTGATGGGGTTGTGTGTGATGGGGTGTGATGGGGTTGTGGGTGTGAGGGGGGTGTGATGGGGGTGTGTGTGATGGGGGTGATGGGGGTTGTGTGTGAGGGGGGGTGTGATGGGGGTTGTGTGTGAGGGGGTGTGATGGGGGTTGTGTGTGAGGGGGTGTGATGGGGGTGTGATGGGGGGTGTGATGGGGTTGTGTGTGAGGGGGGTGATGGGGATTGTGTGTGAGGGGGGTGTGTTGGGGGTTGAGTGTGATGGGGGTTGTGTGTGAGGGGGGTGTGATGGGGGTTGTGTGTGAGGGGGGTGTGATGGGGTTGTGTGTGAGGGGGGGTGATGGGGGCTGTGTGTGAGGGGGGGTGATGGGGATTGTGTGTGAGGGGGGTGTGATGGGGATTGTGTGTGATGGGGGGTGTGATGGGGTTGTGTGTGAGGGGGGTGTGATGGGGTTGTGTGTGATGGGGGTGTGATGGGGTTGAGTGTGATGGGGTGTGATGGGGGTGTGATGGGGTTGTGTGTGATGGGGTGTGATGGGGGTTGTGTGTGAGGGGGGTGTGATGGGGGTTGTGTGTGAGGGGGTGTGATGGGGGTGTGATGGGGGTGTGATGGGGATTGTGTGTGAGGGGGGTGTGATGGGGGTTTTGTGTGAGGGGGGGTGTGATGGGGGTGTGATGGGGGTTGTGTGTGAGGGGGGTGTGATGGGGATTGTGTGTGAGGGGGGTGTGATGGGGATTGTGTGTGAGGGGGGTGTGATGGGGGTTTTGTGTGAGGGGGGTGTGATGGGGGTGTGATGGGGGTGTGTGTGAGGGGGGTGTGATGGGGGTTGTGTGTGAGGGGGGTGTGATGGGGGTTGTGTGTGAGGGGGATGTGATGGGGGTTGTGTGTGAGGGGGATGTGATGGGGGTTGTGTGTGAGGGGGGTGTGTTGGGGGATTGTGTGTGTGAGGGGGGTGTGATGGGGGTTGTGTGTGAGGGGGTGTGATGGGGATTGTGTGTGAGGGGCGTGTGATGGGGGTTGAGTGTGAGGGGGGTGTGATGGGGGTTGTGTGTGAGGTGGGTGTTATGGGGGTTGTGTGTGAGGGGGGTGTGATGGGGGTTGTGTGTGAGCGGGGTGTGATGGGGGTTGTGTGTGAGGGGGGTGTGATGGGGGTTGTGTGTGAGGTGGGTGTTATGGGGGTTGTGTGTGAGGGGGGTGTGATGGGGGTTGTGTGTGAGGGGGGTGTGATGGGGGTGTGATGGGGGTGTGATGGGGGTTGTGTGTGAGGGGTGTGTGATGGGGGTGTGATAGGGGTGTGATGGGGATTGTGTGTGAGGGGGGTGTGATGGGGGTTGTGTGTGAGGTGGAGGGGAGATTCTGGAAATCGTTTTAATGGTAACTGTCCCTACGTTGAGGTCGTTGGCACCCTTACTGTATGACATCATGCATCCAGAGTATTTCTCTAAATTGCTTGGAGATGTAAAGATCTCCACAAAATGACTTCTATAATCATGTGGTAATTTAACCATTAACACCATGTGGAAAAAATCCCTTTTTGGATCCAACTTCCTTTGGAATGATTCTGGGTATTATTCTGGTATGTTTATAACGGAGGCTATTACCCTGTCATGTTAGGTGGACTGGTAGAGCTTCAATGTAACGTTTCAAAAGGTTACCAGACCACTTTTTATTTAGCCATGGAGTTCCTTCAGAGGTAAAGAAAGGTTTGTGTGTTTGGACACGATGGCACCTTTACATCTCCCACACTGCCCTCCCCCCTTGGTGTGACCCCCCAGCAGGACAGGGGCATTAGTCAGTCCCCCCACTGCCTCCTCTCCTCCACTCCAGGGCTGAAGCATTATAATAGAAACCTTTTGTTTCTGTGTGACTGTGTTTGACTGGAGACGAACAAAAGGCTGTCTGTCTGCGTGCAGTCGGATGCTGTTGGGCCTTGGTTCATAACATAT